>NW_008794446.1:214596-230430 GCF_000699145.1 Aptenodytes forsteri
CCGGCAGGCCCCCGCGGGGTGCTTTTTCGGAAGAGCTCGCTGAGGTCAGCCTCGACGGGGACAGAAGTCTGAGCGGGGAAGAATAGTTTCTGTCGGGTGGAGTTCAGCTGCTGAAAGAAGTCGCTCTGGGTTTCACCCGACGGTAACCGGGAGATGGCTACAGCTACCCGATACCGCAGCACTACTAGGAACAAAGCGGATTCAGGTGTCAGGCTCTATTACACGCAATGCAAAGATGCCCTGTGTAAAGGATGCTGTAAAATAAAACACTCTTCCAAAGTACTCACCTGGCAAAATATTGCAGACAGAAACCAATGAATTTGTATCTTCTCCTAGATTAATGCAAGAACGTTTAATACAGTGGTTTTGATGACTGGTTTTTGGCTGAAAGCTACTGAGAACATTGACTATTATTGGCATATTCGAGCATTGCTAGTATTTGTGACTGTGTGGCAACATGATGTATGCTTTAGAGATCAGTAGATAGCAAATGTGGTCAGTTCGCATGACTAAGACAATCAACAACTTTTTAAAAGCAAGCAGGAATGTCCAGATTTACCATGTTCAAAAGAGTTTTCATAATTCATCCTGCTCAAGCATTGAGTGCTTGAGAAAATAATTATTTTGAAAGCCAGTGGATATCACCCTGCAGACTCTACTGAGCAAATTTCTGCTAATGCCACTGGAAGTGCCAGGTTTAAGCATCCTAAGAGCTGTAGGATCTCAACAGGAAAGATAGGTTCTAATATAAATTTGCTTCCATTCCCTTAGGAACTCTGATTTACTGGATACTAAACATATAGCACAACCATCTTAAAACATGCGCTTTGTTCCTTTTGCTTATAGTTAAAGTTGAAATGTCCTTATAACTAAAAATTGAGGCAAACTAACTTTTTGCCACTTTTTCAGCCTTCTAATTCTAGCATGGACACGATTCCCACTGCAGCTGAGAGCAGCCTAGAGATTGTTCTGAAATACATTCAGCTGCTTGAGACCTAGTACTTGTATAGAGGTATTCCATTATTGATTATCTCCAAAGTCTTACTCAGCCCCACAGGTTAATAGATTAAGTTGACTTTATGCTAGCATAGACCATTAGAACTATGAAAAAAGATGAAATCTCTCCCTAAAATTACATGTCTGAGAAGGAGAAAGTTTCTGGTCATCAATACTAACACAGAATAATAGTAATTCCATTTACCTATTGATTTCATTTTCAGAGCAAAAGGCTACAAGGGATTTTAATTTATTGTCCTGAATGAGTGAGGTAAATATCTGTCATAGTCATTCTACACACTGTGTTTACTAAGTTATGAAAATGAGATTGTTCCAGAATAACCTTATTAAAAATTACTTAGATTTGCCACATGGGATACTGGTCTTTGGTTATAGACATGATACAATACCAGTGAGTTTCAGAGAGGCACTCTAAGTGACCTCATAGTCACAAAACCTGCGATTCAAGAAAATCAGTGGGAGCTCAAGGAATTATTAACAAAGTGTTGAGTCAGTAAGGTCAATGGGAACTCCACCGAGCAACTGCTTATAGGATCAGACATTGCCTTTCAATAGCAGATTGATTTCTAGGCTCATCTGGACTTACAAAGAGCTACAGGGTAAAGCAAAAAAAAAAACAAACCCCAAACCCCCAAGATTCTGTTCATGAAACCACAGAAAAAGATACATCTGTGAAGAGTAAATCTGATGATATACACTGTGATTTGAAAAACATTTCATATGGACCATAGGTTTTCCTATCCTGCTTCAACTAAGTACTTAAAACATATGCTGACATCTCACTAATTTAAAAAAAGCTTTCAGCCTCTTAAGAGGGTTCTCAACTTCAAGCATGTTCATTCCCAATTTTTAAAAAAGCTTGCTGGGCCACATTCATTCTGTGCCAACATATGTGTGCTTCCCATTGTTCACAGTGGTGTTAAAATAAGGAAGGGTTAATAAATGCATGAAACAATACAGCAGCTGCATTATATACTAGAATTTCATTTGGAGTAATAAAGGGTCATTTACAATTATTTCAGACATGAATATTTTATTCTATGCATTGGTTATGGGCAGTGAGAATACACAATCTTCCTCTCCTACTGTAAAAATTAATATTAATTTGATTTCTTCAGAGTATCTACTGTAATTTAAATAGCTCCATGGATTTAGAAAGTTAAAAGACAAAATAACAGATATATTTAAAGGTCACAAATGTCTCTAGTGTGTTTTGTGAGAAGAGGAATGCCCTCTGTCTTTTTAAGATATTTTCCTATGAGGCATTTGCATTGAAACATGTTTCCTGAGTACTGTTTTATTTATTTATAGTCAAACTCTGGTCTCCGGGTACTTGTAAGTGTCCTTATTTAAGTAAATAGCAGAGCAATTATAATTCAGCCACCACAGATCATGGGTCTCTTCCCCAGTGTTACTGCTGGGGACTGAATATGCTACCATTATCTGAGACGGCTGGTAATTAAAAACCAGGGTCTTACTCAAGAATTATTTCCTTCCGCACAAAGACACTCATCAAATGGCAAATATGGTTGAAGAAGAATATTTAGTCTGTTAATTCGAAGTACCAAATTCACGGGCAGCTATTAAATCATAAATAAAAACCTCCCAAAGAAGGAGCTTGTGAGAAGCAGATCAAATAGACCACACTAATCAAATAGGCCACACTAAATATTTAAAGGCATCTAAGATTACTAACTTTGACAAGGCAATGCTCATACCTTGTTTGTTCATTTGGGTACTTGAATCTGACTTCACTTACTCAATATTTTTTATTTTAAGTGACTTTTTTTTCTATTACTGCTTTCAATGTTTCTGTTTTCTTTGTAGCTAGCAGAGTGATCTAAGTTCCATAGACCACCACCTAATCGCTCCCCAAACTGCTTTTGTTATCTAGCCCTGGCATTCTGGCAATTCCTGAGCCATCATGACTGGGTAGGAAAATCAAGTTAGAAAATCCAATGTATGTGTTCTGTTTAACTAAATTAAAAATACAGTTGAACAAAACCCCATAAAATCAAATTTATAGATAAATACAATTAAAAGAAAATCACACATCTTTCAAGTTTTTCACAATAACTTATTTGTCAGAATGCATTGTTATCTCCAGAATAACATGATATCATGCAGACAAATCTCTCTACTTGATAGTTACATTTCACCCAAGTGACTGATAGGAAGGAATGTCAAATCATTCTTGAAACAAAGTAAAGCTCTCATGCCAAAGAAGAAAACCTTTGATAAACTGTAGATGACAAGGGATTCTTTCTCTATCATAAAGTTGTATCAAGATGTTGTATCTCATTTAGGATAATGTATTTCATTATATTTAAAAAATCAAAGTGAAAACACTTTCTTTGCTTTTAAAGAAAAAAAATCCACACTTATAAAACATGTGAGTGGATAGTAAAGTTATTGAGCCTTGTGTTATTTTAGATAATTCAGAAACTAAAGCACAGTTGTCAGTCTCCGTTGAATTCTGTTATGTCTATATAGCTACACAAAAGAGTAGATTGTTTGGAGAGAGCTAACAGAAACAGTCCAAAACAGAGAAAAACAGCAAACAATTCATCGCAACAGGTATCTACACTTTGCTCCCTAGTCCTTTACTGTTTACCACTTCATATGTCCCCTTGAAGTTCTGCAAAGACATACAAAAAAATACATAATCTCCTAGAGATTTAAGAGAAAATCAACAAATGCAGGAATGCTGAGGCCACAGCTCAATACTAAAGAAAAACAACATCCCAAGGTTTGATACCTGCATATGCTGGTTGTCATGACACTTACTGTTTCAAAGACCACACATACTTGAAAAGGTTAGATGGTGGGGCATTCCCAAATCATAGATGAGGTGCTGAATGTCATTGCTTTTGGTGGGTGGCAAGAAACATCCACTATTAAAGGTGCAATACCACAGGACTCCTACCTTTCATTGACTAAAAGGGAAGATGGAAGAAGAATGGACCTTGTTATCAAGCAAAGAAGAATCCTCAGAAATGGTTGTTTCTTCTCTTTCAGCTCATAAAGGTAACAGTCTGGAGGAGTTCTGCCTCCCCAGAACTCCTATCAGCAACTGCTTGATATGCTTTCTTTTTTGGGAAGTTCTCAAAGTATGGGAAAGAAGAGCAATTCTGATACCATGCATTTGAAATAGCTATGATTGCTTCTCTGAGGCATGAAACTGGAGAAATCAGTTCCCCAAGAATGAAGATAAAGAATTTCATTTGAGCTGATTTAGATGTAAATGCAGTGAAATCTAGATGTGTTGTCCATGTCAGATTTAATGATCTTTTTTTTTAAGGGTACATGCTTGAGCCGGTGACCTTTTTTTTTAAGGGTACATGCTTGAGCCGCGCTGTCACCCGGGCAACACTGACCTGCAAAACCAGCTGAGTCAGAAAATAGAGGCTCCTGTCAGAGGACGAATAGAATTTTTTGTAAATCTGGAGCATCATCTTTCCATCTAATCTAAATTTGAATCTAAGTATTTCCATTTGACTTAGACCCTGCATATTCTCCATAAATTTTCACTGCAGGCAAAATTTGCATTCATTGAATAGGTTTTGTTGCAGCATAAGCACTGACTGTGACCAACCAAAGCAGTGACTGCATTCCTATCAGACATGAGATGATCAAGAAATGCCATTCATGTACAGAGAAATGCTTAGGAAATGATTACACAAATGAGATATCAGTCAATTTTTTTTTTTTTTTTCAATTTGTTATCCTGGCATGACTGTTAGGAAAAGTTTTGTGCGCATCCTATGACAAAGCAATAAAATGCACTCTAGTGAAACACCCCCTGCTTTAGAGCTGTCTCTATAGCTGTTGCCTGGCAGCATTTTCAGAGGGTGAGAGGTTACCACACTTATCCCCTGCTGTATCTAGCCTCCTCTTTCCCTTTGTTTCCTCGAATAACCCTGCTGTCATTAAGAACTCCATCTCTGTGACAAGCTTGACAAGGGAACTTTGTCTTGTCTTCTGTCACACAGGGTCAAGGGACAACCAGTTGGCCTTGCTTGTTTCATTGGAAGAATTCATGTCCTTTTAGTAGAAACACTGTTAGGACCTTTCAAAGCTTTGTTAGTCTTTGTTGAATTAGCTATTGTCTCGCCTCTTGAGTCTTTTGTTCCAAAGATGGCTGAAGAATTATTGTGATGTCTAGCTTGTTGCCTGTCACATCCATTACCCATTGATAAAGTCTTTGCCAGGAGAATGTGATAAATAGCTGAGATTCCTTCATGATGGCTCAGTGAGGAATGGATGTTGTAAGCAGCAGTTCTTCAAATTAGTTTATAGAAGACAAACATTTAAATGACCTGTCTGTCTTGATCTTTAACTGGTTCATCTGTTTCTCATTCCAATTAAATTCTAATACACTATTTATCCTTCCCACAAAGGAACTCCATAGGAGGATTTATGAGAGGGGATAGTCTGGATCTTTTGGTAAGTCACAGAGTTGCCAGACCATATCAGTCATCTCCAGGCAAGGCCCACTCACGATACCTACAGACATTTTCATAGGCACCCCTGGATCCCTACTTCCCATTCCTATCTCCTCCCTACTCCGCTACAATGAAACAGGGCAAAGACTAGTTTAACTGGAGAAGCAAAGAAGGAGCAGTTTGGCTGGGGTATCTGAGAAAGAGAGACTCAGTACAAGTGACATATCGTATAAGCACTAGGGAAAGAAAGAGAAGAAATACATCTTGAGCACCTCTCAATAGTTTTTTTGAGCATATTAACTATTTTTCTGCTCAGATCACAGTGTCTCTTGGGAAAAATATATCTGTATATATTTTTATAGAGCAGACACTGCTTGCAGTGGGTTCAGAAGTTTTAAGAAACTTTGAGATGGCTTATCAATAATACTAAAGGAAGTAAGACAAAAAAAACCTTTATCTACTCATGTTCTGAAAGCAACCTGAAAAGTCTCAGGAAAGGTACCTGGGTAAGATTTCAGTCAGGTCAGAACAAACACAAGGAGACATAGGTGCAGGTGGGCATGTATGCTGAACTGGGTTTGCAGCTTAGCAAGATGTTCGCAGTAATCTGCAAAGCCAAATGACACTTTCCAGGCTAAGCTACTCACTAAATCCACAGAGCTTGCAAGTCAACTTAGGCTGTGCTCAAAGAACATGGAGATTTACGCCCGCATCCTGAAATTGGGCAGAACATGTGCCTTTACCCCAAGCTGGGCAAAATACGGAGATGCTAAATATGTTTTTCTCCAAGACCTCCAGGTCAGGCAGGAGGGAAGTGAAGCTAGGTTAACTGAAACAGAAGGAAATATTTATGTGAACTCTGGTGAACTGAAACAGCTGAGTCTTGCAGGCCTGCAATCTGGGCTTCAGCACAAACTGAATGGGACCGCCAGCATGGAAAGGATTGAGGTAGCCAGCATTCCTCTTATGATTTTTTCTAAAACCATTATTAAGAAAAAGTATCTCCAGGAACCTGTGGTAGCTACAAAAGTGCACAGGCCAAAATAACAGATAAAATCGTGGCCAGAGCTGGCAGCAAGCAAAGGTCACTGCATTTCTGAGGCAAAACACAGTCAGCAAGGACTTCATGGAGGATCTTTTACACGTTCACTGGAGCTAAGCAGATACAACACGAACATCCAGAAGAATTTGCTGCAGTGGAAATGAACTGCAATCTATTATCGATAATTCTTCCTGCACAAAGAGAAATCCAATTGTCTGAAAACATGAGGCAGCAGAAACTGAGTTGATATTTCAAGTTAATTCACTTCAATTCACCTTATTGACTTCAACAGTATGCAGAACACTATCTTTTACCACTCAAGTGTCACTGTTCTTCATTTTTTGCTTAGTGAATATGGTTATGGCTATTGATGTACTTATGAAATATGTACATCAATAAATGTACACAGGAATGTACAAAGATTCCTCTACAGTGTGTCTGGATTTGTGCCTGTGGATATCAAGAATTGTTCTGTGGCGGTTGGGTGTTTGGCTTGGGGTTTGGGGATTTTTTTTTTTTTGGGGGGGGGAGGGGGAAAAGAGGTAGGCTAATCTTGCAAAAGCAACCTCCACAAGGTCACAGACCTCTTTCTTTACAGAGTTCACTGCTGTTGCAGAGACTGTAATGTCATTACAGTTTCCAAGAAGGGCTCTATTTGTTCCATCTCTTTGGCATATCCTTGCAGAAGTGATTATGAGCCAGATTACAGTTCTAAACCATGTGAGAGAAAAAGGATTATCAAGAGCTCTTGACAGGATGATGGCAACCTGGAAAATGTCGTTCTCCTCACCCTCCATGACAGTCACATTTTTTTCTGAAAAATGAAATCTGAAAATATAGATTACCGTGCAGAGACTAGGCTTTGCTTTCTGCCATGCCCGAGGCCGTGGGTCGGGCTCACAGCTCATGCAGTACAGCCGACTACTGCCAGTACATGCGCAGAATATCCTGCCTGGCTTTAAGTAAAAGACAACACCCACCCCAGTGAACTGTCCCCCCTTCCTGCCTGAACTACACTGCTCCTTCCAAACCTCAGAGAGGTTGTGGGTTGCCTGGCTTTTTTCCTCCTTTTATTTTCTTGCTCCTCTCCTCAGTTACAGTTTGGAACAAGAAGGACGATGCTCGCAAGGACCTCAGCCATCCTCATTCCCATGAACCGCTCCTTTTGCACCTTTAAGTTTTACCACTAGATGGAAGCCTTGACCTCCAGAGTTAGTCCGTTAGATTCCTGACCATTCAATCGCACACCCGAGCTTCTTGATGAGCTGTTTATCTACACCGAGTCAGAAATTTAAGTAACAATTCGCTGGACTCAGGCATTTCTGTAACTCACTGATTCGTACATGGAAGGTATAAACCTCCCAGGTGTGGTGGCATTCTCGGATAAAACTGTAGAGATTACTAGGGCTATGTAAATCTTTACTAACGATACGGAGCTAGATCAGATCGGCCATGGACGAGCAAAGTGAAGAGAATGGGATCACTGCTTCCCACCAGTCTCAGCACGGGGGGTAGCCACCAGTGGTACAGAGTTGGGGTTGCAAGGCCTGTTGAAGGCTATTCCTTTCGCCAGCACTGAGCTCTCCAGCACAGTACTGAGGCTCCAGGACATAACATAAATAGTGGCTATATGGTCTGATTTTCCTACATTTCTGGTTGCAAGCACCACAGAATGAAGAGTGAGTTTTCAATTGTTACTGTAAGAAATTTCTCACCAAATACTTCCTATGAATGAATATTTTTTACATCTTATTTCCGAGCGGTTCACTGTGAGTTTTTATGTTCGGCATTCAAGGTGTTTAGGACGTATGGCTCTCATGGGATCATTCTCTGACTGGGAAAGTAGCTCTTAGTAATGGGATATGAACTGCTGAATACTCACGATTATGAACTCAGAATCTGCTTTTGAAGAAAACATGTTGGCTGTTAGCCAACATCAATGAGATCAATGGGAGATATTTCTGCTCCCGAGTGCCAAGTCAGATGCTGAGAACTCTACTGTTTTAGCAGATAGCAAATTCATTTCAATACTTAGACAAAGCAAACAGGAAACACAGTTTATAAAAATTTGCTTAGAAACTCAGAAGGCTGTTCCTGAAAACAATTTCTGATGCTCATGTCTTTAGTCCTTACTTTTATAAGCCTATGGAAAGATCCAGGGGCAAAGGGATGAAGTTCCTTGTTTCTTGCTCTTCTATTATTTTTTAGATAAAATCGCAAAAATCTGATGTAACCTTGCTGTTTATCCCTATGATTGTTCTCACACACAGTACTACAACTGTTATGTCTGTAGTGCTACTAAACTGCAGAACAGTTTAGATTAGATGGTGTGCATGTCAATCAGTGGCCTGTGAGGCTACATCTGCGCAAGTACATTAGATAGTGAAAGGTCGGACCTCTGGCTCTGAGGGCAACAGACATAGCATGGAGTACATCTACCTAAATAAATTCTCTTTTTCCCCCAGAATATCTGGCTTTGTCTTTAATGCCAGACAGAAAGATCTCTAGTCTGTGCTGTTGCCCAAATTGTGATGGGTGCTATTTGATGGAGCGCTAGCTGACACAAGCTAAAACTGCTGAAGAGCATGTAGCCAGTGTGGACAATTGCAGGCTAGTCACGATTCCATGGTGCCATGGACCTGTTTCATCTACCAGTATAGGCATAGCTCTTAAAGTCTAGGCCCTGAGCTGGTATAGATAAGCTAATTCAAAGGATTTATACACATTCAGTGTAGTCAAGGATTTGGTACACACTAGCATAGATCAGTACAGGTTAGGAAAAAAAAACTTTTATAGATCTGTTTTCATCATAACATACTTGGGAATTTCACATTGCCGTTTGCAAATGATTTGTGTGTAATACAGACAGCAAAACCAACCCTCTCATGGGCTTCACAGGCAGCTCTTTTCTCTTGGGCTCTGCTTGGGGTTAGGATTGTGCTGTCATTACTCTAGATGTCATTAATCCCTTCTGTTCATTTGAGTCAATCGGTTCCATAGTCCTGCTTGGTTGGGTGTCCTTTTTGTGGATTGGGGCAGGAAGGGGAAGACGTACCATCTCCATAAAGCAATTGCATTGTAACAATCAATACTACTGCTTATTACAAGAAGGAGAATGCCTTATGTGTATGAGCTAGTCCACACCATATACACGTTATCTCAGTGGGACAAACTACTTAAAGTCTAAATGTAGTATGTCTGAACTTCAAAAAGACACTGTAAAAAAAAATTACTTTTCCTGGAAAATTGTTTGTTTGTTACCACAAGTAACACTGGAGATTATTGTAATTGAAAGGGACTGAAAATCTTGGGCTTGGGCACCGTTTCTTTGTGTACACATTCCCATTCATTCCTTATGGAGCATACCACGTGGGTTAGGGCATGGTCCTGCACCAGCTGGAGTTTCTGGCTAAGCTCGCTTCAACTTCACCATTACAGGATGATAGCTTGAAGTAATAATATTCAGCTTGTATACGTCTCATATAGTAACAAAGAAGGGAAGAAGCTATAGTTGAATGCAAAAAAAAGAAACAACAAAAGCACCAACTGGCAGGAATCATGAGTGGCTGTACTATCTGAAAATACTTCGAATTCATTTCTGAAACCAAATGCATTTCAGGTTGCCAGTGTACCTTTAAGAAGTACCATTTAATGTGAAAGCCATTTGGAGAAAAGAACCAAAAGTGTCATTGATAATGGTATCAGCATGGAATGAAGGACTATGTCAGTGTGTTTCATCACTGCCTTCTGTGGTAGGGCTTGTGTTTATTGAATGGAAAACTGTAAATAATAAATATGTGGTAAGCTTCTATAAATAGCACCTTTTTGTTATACTAATCATTTTCAGTTTTCTGTGATTTGCAGATGCCTCAGATTTTGCAAGCGGAAAATGCACATACACAGAGTGGAGCATGGTGTATGGGAAGAGGTGAGAACACCAGTCTGATGGCTAAAATTTGAATTAATATTTGATTTTAGTTTTATTTTAATCTATGGTTATAACACAGTCATGTGAACATTCATTTTATGGGCCAAACCGCTTAAATCTTTTCTTCCATTAATGAGCCAGCTGCTGCTGAGACATTCACCAAATTCAGTAGATACACAACCTGTTCCTTAATCTAATTACTAATAAAGGTGCCCACAGAAAACTTTTTTTGGATTGCTCAATTTTACAACTTTTAATGTAGTTTTACCAGTCAGAGATATAAGTCAAAGGCTGCACTGGTTCCAATGTCTGATACAATTAGGTTAATGGCATGAAGCCACTGGAGTGCAGAGATGCAGGCAGACTGCTCTGTGCCCAGGAGTCAGAGCCACGGTCATATTTGCCCTTGCTGTCAAAGAGAAGAGAACGGCAGTGACAACAGTGGCTAGAAGGATCTTTCTAGAAATAAAAACTGTCAGGCTCTCCTTGCATTCTCACGCCCATAGGCAGCTGTCCTACAAAGTACTACCACTTCCTAGAAATTTCAGTAGGTTTTTCTGGGCATGGACAGAGAACTTTTCACAAAAAAACCCGAACAACTTGTTCTAATGAAAGACATGAACTGCTGTGCTCCTCAGGTCTGAGTCTTTCCTTACACAGGCACTAGCATGAGAACATAAGGAGACATCAGAATGAGGTCTCCCTGCAAGTGAGAACTCATCTCAAATGACTTGAACATCCCTGGAAAAGCCCCTAACGTTAAACATTTTGCAGCAGTCTTCCTAAGTATAGGAGTTTTCTCCCCATTTTCTTCCTGCACCTTACCTCCATTTTTGTGTTGGTTTTTCTTCCTAGTTTCTATCAGCCTGCTTCCAAGCTGTGTTTTAGTTCAGCTGTAACAAAGTCAATACCGGAATGCGCGGCATACTGTCCTCCTTGGCCATTGTTCTGGCTATATAATGGCTTACCTCACTCACACCCTTCAAGTTTGTGATCAAGATCAAAGATGCCAAGTTTGATGTCACATCTATACACTCTGAGACTGTTTCTCGTCTACAGAGATGCAGATACAGGCAATTTCCACCTTGAACAATACCCTCTGTCATGTGGACTTGCCTGTGTATTATATGGAAATCATTACTAAGTATTACTGAGAAAGAGCCTAGGTTATATCGACATGAAGCCTACTTTCATTAGGGCAGTCAGATTTCAGCTCTTTATAGACCGGTTCTAGCTTTTTATTTTCTCCTCAGAAAAAAAAAATTACTCTCAGTCATAATCCTGTTCTCGTTTCATGTGGAAAAGGAGGTGACTAGGAGGGACTAGAAAACACAGAGCAGATTAGGTGGAACATTCTCATTAGTGAGATGAATGATCACCATCCGACAACCCACACGAGGGTCAGACTCTGATTTCTCCCTGGCCCTGAGGGCCAGATTATCCAGTCTGTTAGGGATGTGCTATGCTGCATAAGCATGATAAAATCTCAGTCAAAGCCTTAAAGGAGCTAGAGACACCTGGAGAGAACCCCTTAATACAAACCAGAAGTGCTGCGCAGGTGGAAGGAAGGTATCTGGATATGACACCGCTCGGGTCCAAAAGCAGTCTGTGTTCACATGGCGCTGCACCCAGTTTCACAACCCTTGTTTCAGATGCACCGTTATGTGAATTCAGTCAGCATGATTTGGGACTTGAACTGGCAAGTCCACCCGGCTTGAGAGCATCCCCACCAGCTGGGGAATCTCAGTACTGTGCTCCATTCCCAGGTACAGACATCACTTCTGACATGTCCCCTCCACAGAGATGGATGGGGAGACGTCAGACAAGGACCTCTGCCAGCACCACAGGAGGGGAGGTGCATTAAGGACATTTAATTGTGGAGTGGGAAAGGAAGCACTTGATAGTTTTTTAGCACGTAGGCCTAGGCTCCCACTAAGTGACGAAAGCTAGAGTGGATTTCTAATGCTCTACAAGCAGTCCCTTTCTTCGCTTGCCCATGTGATGCTTCAAAGCTGTGGAAAAAGAAGTCCATCATTTAAAGAGAGATATTCTTACAAAAGAGCTCTTGAGCTGCTGGAGACTTTTACTGTAACTTGAGTGTCTCCAGGAGTCCTGAGGCATACAACTTCTAGAGATTTTATTGTAAAATGGAATTCAGATAAACACCAGTAGCACCTCACCTTCCTCGCGGCTGCTTTCTGTCTGCCCTGGCCACCCTGCCGGAACTGATCGGTGACCCATGAAGATCAATAAAAGATCACACAATAACAGTACACACACTCACAGCCCAGCATCCCAACAAACTGCTTGTTTGCTCACTGTCATCTAGATCTTAATAATGTGAATTTTCTGGTTCAAGGCACAAAATCTGCCTTGCAAGTACATACAGGGGCTATTGATTTCACTAACTCGAAGCAGTGAAATTAGGTGTTTAAGATACTGCCTACTTGCAAAAAGTGTGCTGCCTAGTACTTGGAAGGGAACAAATTCCTTTAGAGGTGACTCAGAGGACCTATTTCTCTTCACTGGCTTTGAAAGAGTACAGAGGTATAAGTTTTCAGGTGTCTAAACTTCAGCAGTCTGACCACTTGCCCACGAATCTTCTCCAAGAACCTCTGCTACGTGGGATCGAGGGAGATCTCCCGGAGCACAGCCACAGTCCTCCAGCACCATGTCCCCAGTGCTGTGCAGGGCAGCAGACAGGCAGCTCGCGGCCAAGGGCCTTACTGCAACAGCCAGAGCAACACCCCATCCCCTGTCCCCTAGGCAGGGCACTCAAAACCAGGGGAGCTCCTTTCTGTGCAAGGGCTTTTTGCTAACCTGTGATGCAGAGGAGTGAGGGCTGGTCCTAGTACATTTCTTAAACTGCATGGAAAAAGAAAAGAAAGCCAAGTTGTAAGTGCGGAGCAGCCCTAAAATTAGCTCAAAAAACCAATGTGATGAATATCATGGAAAGGTTTCCTCTTATAACCAGATCTGTACAAATAGTGAGAAAAGCAAATAGCAATGTCTCCCTGTTACAGACTAAATAAATATTCTGCTACTGAGGATGCTGTTGAAAGTAGAGCTTGCACTTGGCAAATAAAGAGATCAGATTAGCAGCAGGATTCATAGCCTTTCAGATTTACTAACTTATGCAAAATAACAAAGACAATACTTTTACAGCACTTCATATCTTCACAGCACTGTGTAAACATCACCTAGCCATATACCTCAACAAACCCCTATATCTTCTCAATGCCCCAGCAAGACCTAGCTTTAACCGGACACCTGCTCTGTGGGAAGATTGGCTTCCCTATCTGTCCAGCCTTTTGCCTCCCCTACAAGGTGGCTAGATATGGCTGTGGTCTTGTCACTCACACTAGAAGAGAAACCTACAGCAGATAAATCACTATACAGTTATTGGACTGTAAGCCACTGCTATTTTTTATTGGCTTGTGAAATGATCCAGAGCCCACATTCAGTTCCCTGAGCTGTCTAATACCCTTTCCACAGCCATTGAAAAATTAGTCACAAGCTATACCATAAGCTTCCACCATTATCACCCATTAAAATTCTTCCTTACTTACAGAATGTTTAAACATATGTTATTATATCATGGCTGATATAATCATGGCTGACGATGTGGGTGGGGAGGTGAATAAGACTTTTTTGGTCCATTTACTTTTTCCAGTGCCCAAAAGCTTTGCCAAAAATGCAAGAAAGGAAGCAATCACTCAAACAATCCAATAAACATTTTCTTCATGTGGGTGATCTCACGATACGGCAACCACAGTAACTATAATAGTTACTAAAAGAAACTTTTCTACCCCAGATAAATTATCTTATCCCACAAGAAATGTTTGTCTAGCAGAAACAGGCAGTATGCTAAGACAGTTACATTAACTGCAGTTTATTGGTTAGTATTATAAAGCTCCTTCAAGAATGAGGAATTTGGAGGCATCTGTCTATACAGGAGAATACTATCATAAGCCTGGACACAGTTTCCCTACCATCCATGCGTAGGCTTCTTTAGCAATGAAGAGAGATGCCATGCAATGTGAATAACCCTGAGGGTGCCTGTCTTTCTCCATTGACTAAGGAAGGCAGATGACTAGGTCAGCTAAGCTCCTCACCTAACAGTGCTCAGAAGAGTGCCTAATATTACGCAAAATTCATTCTGTCTGATACCTGTTTGGTACGGTCACTGTTCCCCTGGAATACAAAATGGAGCTGCACACAGGTGTTCACTCAATGAACTTGCTCCTGCTTTCATACACAGGCAATCTCTGTTATTCTCTTTCAAATCTTCTTTCAGACAAATCACCTCCTTTAAACTTTTCCCCAAGGGGAGACTTTTCCTCTATCTTTGTACACTGGGCTGGTAACTAATGCATCTGGCTTTTTTACCTAAAAGTTAACACTACTAAGTTCTCTGTACAAAGATCTGTTTCTCTCATACGTTCAGTACAGACTTCTGAAGAGTGAGAGTGGAAGGAGAAGATGACATAGCACTTGTTTATAGCAGTACAGATTTTCCTGAACTCCTGCACTGCCTTATACTAAATATTCTCCAAACTTCAGCTGGCTGTCTGAGGACAATAGGCAGATGCTGGAACTCATAGTAAGAGGTGTTTTCACACTGTGAAAACCACTCTGTGGTTTCCTGAGAACACCAGGAAAAAAGTGGATTTTTGAGAAAGATGAACAAACAGGGTAGGGACCCTGAAGATGAGCTAAAAGAAGTCAAGCTGTGGCAGTTAAAAAAAAAATACTTCTAAAAAAGTAATCCCCTCAGGGATATGAGCCAAAAGAAAGGGTGGAAGATGGCAATTTATATGAAAATTGGAGGAAAATAAAGGGATGGTGTAACCTTGGATGGGATAAGAGGATCCTCTGCTTTCCTGTTAATCACTCCATCCCTTTCTTACATGCTTGAGAGCTTCCTTATCCTCTGAAACCAACATTTGAATTAATGGCTCATATTCAGAGCAATAACAGAGATGTAGATTTTGAAGAGCGCTGAGTATCTGCATTGCCCATGGACAGTAAGCTCTGAAAGTCTTGTCAGTTTTGTGTGGGAATCTAAACATAGATGTAGATACCTAACTTTAAATGGATAGGCTTGAAAGTGATTGTCTAAATGTAGGATGAGATTTTATTTGATAAATTCCAGGTGAATAAACTTGGCATCTGAATCATTACTCCATGCACAGAACTTCTGGAGAACAGTCATGGGAGCAACTTCTGGGCAAGCAGAAGTAACTTGTAAAACTTCTTTTTACATTATTTGAGGAAAGGCAAGTGCTTAGAATCATGTATTTTGCTTCTTCCTTTGAAAGCCTTGGCGTAAAATTTTTACAAGTTTTTAGACCTTTTTTTTTCTCTCAAGTTTTTCTTAAGGGTTTTTGTGGCTCCTGTAG
>NW_008794446.1:230483-241453 GCF_000699145.1 Aptenodytes forsteri
AGATGTAGATACCTAACTTTAAATGGATAGGCTTGAAAGTGATTGTCTAAATGTAGGATGAGATTTTATTTGATAAATTCCAGGTGAATAAACTTGGCATCTGAATCATTACTCCATGCACAGAACTTCTGGAGAACAGTCATGGGAGCAACTTCTGGGCAAGCAGAAGTAACTTGTAAAACTTCTTTTTACATTATTTGAGGAAAGGCAAGTGCTTAGAATCATGTATTTTGCTTCTTCCTTTGAAAGCCTTGGCGTAAAATTTTTACAAGTTTTTAGACCTTTTTTTTTCTCTTAAGTTTTTCTTAAGGGTTTTTGTGGCTCTTGTAGCTATAGCATTATCGTAGAAAATATACATCCTTTATACCCTTATACATATGTGTGCATGTTGGCATTTCTGGAACTATTTATGAGATCAGTCCTGCAAATACAGAATACTGCCCATAGTGCATATTCCACAAATACCGTGAAGATCCATAACATACTATGCAGCAACAGGCCATAGTAAATAGTCCCAGAAATGCCAACGTGCACACACACATATAAGGGTATAAAGGATGTATATATTCAAAATGAAATTTAACATTTTTACATAGTAGTGCCATTTGCTGAACAGATAAAAATAATGAATAGTGTTGCTTTAGAGTTAAGATTAACAGTGCATTTTCAGACAATGAACATAACTATTTCATTGGTTTCATGCATTTCTGTTTTGCCCAGAATCCGTATCTAAACCGTTTCATGAAAGTCACACACCATTTCTTTGAGCATAAACAACATTCCTCACTCACAGACAAGAACATGCTGATCAGCTTCCTTGAATAGCTAATGAAATGAGGGATCATGAATTTATTCCCCATTCTCTGTGGAGTGGCATTTTTTTTACACGCTGATGTGCTGTGATGAGCACTTTATGATGCACAGCTGACTGGCTCTAATACCACTTGATCCTCTATAAATTAAGAGGCAAGAGGCTGCAGCCTATCGTGTAACTCCATTAATGGGATTTGGATTAAGAGTGTCTTGCACATGTTATTGTCTTTCTTTCAGCTGCTACATGTTAGGTGCCTTGAGAATAGCTTTTGGAAACCTTTTTCTCAAGTTGTCCTTTTACTGCCCATCTGGGCTACCTGAAAGGATCTGTTTGCCAGTGAGCTGCATGGGCCCAAGTCTGGGGGGAAATCCAGCAATCAACAGAGAAAAAGAGTAAGTTTAGAAAGAAATGTTTCCATTTCATTTCTATCACATTGCAAAACCTGAACCTGGCTACTAGAGTAAATGCTTTTATTTGCATAATTATTTCTAGGTTCATCCTAAAAAGATTTTACCTGTTATACTATGGCAGTGACTGTTTTCCTAAGAGATCTGTTATAGTAGGTATAACAGTGGGTACAATAGCAATTAGGCCTTTTCCTTTCATCTTTGAGAGTTTGTGGGTTTTTAAAGTTTAAAGACAGCTTGCTTGCTCCTGCATTCTCCTTGGGTATGGGGCTTCCTACTGCAGCACACCCCTCCCGCCCCGAGTCACACAGCCCCTGTACACCCAGCAGATAGGCCACATGGAATTTTATGGGAAGGAGTAAAATTAATGGGGAGGAGGGAAATGAGAGTTTAGACCCCCTCCTCCCCTCTGCCACAACAGAGAAGCCAGGCTGATGCCATTATTCCAGCTGTGGCCCAAGGGAAACAAGGCAGAGGGCCAGTGGGACTAGGCAGGGCTGTGCAGGGACAGGCCAAATCCTGTAGCATGGTGGAGAGAAGATACATTTCAATCTTATTGTCATGAACAGGACCTTCAATGCTTAAATCCAGCTGGGTTTCTTCGAACTTGTGGGCAGCTGTGCTTTGGTTTGTGCATCAAATAGCTCAGAGCTAAGAGGCGCAATTAGCAACTTTGATAGTTGGACATTGTCTTTTGATGTCTCTTCCATGGTGATTGGCGTTGTTACCTTTATTCTTCCAGACAAACCTTTTCCCCCATCAAATCAAACCAACGTATTCAGAGAGGCTATAACAACCCAGCTGTGTACAGGATGATACCCATAAATCACGAGAGGCCAGCTCCAGGCAGTAGCACTAGTGTGGAGGTCTTGGCAGATTCACCAAGAAGCTTTCGCTACATCACAAAACTCTGACTGAGGCATATCAGAGCTGAGGACAACAACCATTAGATGCTCTGTCACCTACACAGTGCAGCTTTCCAGGGGGTAAGAAATTAGAGTGTAACTGCTGCCAAGACAGCTTTCCTGTTTCATTAAGATTTTTTCCCCACCATTAGCTATGTGATGCTACTAGAATGCTACTAGAATGTGTAGCATTCACAAAATCAGACACATATTCTCACAGTCAAACTGTTACCACAGCCAGACAGAGGTGGGCTAAGCGTACCTAAGCTCTGATCTACTTTGTACACTCTTATGATCCCTGGCCTTCTTAAATATCAAAGTTGCATCTTGAGATAAATCAGGGAAGTATCACTAGAAGTTTGCCCTGTCCTTACGCTTTTCTTAAATATCTGCTTTTGGCCACTGAATGAGACAGATACTGGGCTAGATGGATCTTAGATATGACCTAGTATAACCATTGTTATAGTCTCTAATAAAAGAAGACTGCAGAGCAGCCAGGGATTCCAGGAAGCATTGCTGTTTGAAGGGAGGTGCTCATACGTTCCAGTGATGGGCAGCCATCCAAAACGCTAAGGTAGATGGATGACAATAAACTCCGGAGATAAGCAGGTGGCTCCCAAGCTACAGAACGAGTTCACAACAAGAAATACTAATGGTCTTAAGCCATTTTATGAACAATGCCAGAGCCAGCTATTACATTTCTGAGCTTCTTAAACATCAAAGGTATTTTCTTAAAGTTCATTTATACAAGCCAAAAGAAGTTATGTAATTTTCAGTTAAAACTTGCAGACCACAGAAATAGCATCCACATTTTTTTCCTAATAATCCTTTCTCACTAATGGATTTTTGGGCCAAGTTTCTGCCCTTCATACTTTTATACAGCCCAGTTATAGTTCTGCAACTCTTTCAGTGCAGTTTGAGAACAGCAGCTGAAGTTAAATTGAATCCAGGCTGCTGTGGTCCTCTCCTCTGCCCTGGAGGAGCCATGCATTGCCAGCCATGCTGTTCTGTCCCTCTCTTGTTGTCTTGCCACTGGCATTTGTGCAAGCAGAAGGTGAGTCTCTCCAGGAAAGTAATTTGGCTGAAGACAAACCGCTTCGTTCTTTTGCTGGGCTGGTTTTCAGTCAGATCAGCTCCTTCAAATTCTCCAGGTATTGTGGAGATGGGGAGGTGGACATGCATGGTCAGGGACAGGAGAGAAGGGCAGAATTTGCAGCCTCACTTTAGCTGAGTATTAGCTGCTGAGGAGCTCTGCTGCTAGCAAAAGTATGAGACACCCTGGTTCTGCAGGTCACTGGATGATGTAGTTTGCAGTTTTTGTTGAGACCTTTAATTTGATCCGTAAGCTCTCAGAAAAGGCGACCCTGGTACAAATGGATGAACCAGCAAACTGGGATGGTTTACATTCTTTCAGCAATTTGCCTGCTGTGAGAGGACATTAAAGAACTGCCTGGCCCATTTGTTGGGGCAGAGTGTTTCTCCTCCTTTTAAATCCCAGTGATGTTCTTTCTGTGGTTCCAGTACAAGACTCTGCTTTCATTCCTTGCCAGTTTTTCATAAAAGTGCACTTTTATATCAAGTACGATTTCTCTCTCATACCTGCCTCTCCCCATGCTGATCATCAGCAATGATGCCTCTGAAGCAAAACACTCTTGACTCACAATTCACTGGCAATCATTGCCTCCTAATATTTTCAGCACAGGTAGAGACATCATACATAGAGACATACATATACAAGGTTTGTCCCGACATGAGAGAAGGGAGATTTTAACATTTCTTCTCTACTCTATCAGTAAAAGGAGTAGTTATAGCCTCAGCTTAATGAGGGAGGAGAAAGGAAGGCTGTAAAAAGCCACTGGACACAGGAGCTCCTACACCAGCCAGAGCAAATGGGACTTTAACATCTCCCTCTACACCAGTAAATCTACTCTTGTTTACAGATATCAGAAGTGGAAACAGAATAAATATCTTCTAGCAAAAATTATTTAAGTTTTATTTCTGTGATCTACTTCACTATGTTTACCATGGCTTAGATTATGCACAAAACAGGCATTCCTGCTGTTCGCTTGATAAATCAGTTGCTAAAACTCACAACTACTGGATGAAGAGTTTTAGTAAAAACATTTAAACCTAATAGGACCATCTGTTTGTCAATCTTACGACTAAAAATTTATATCACAGGTAATTCAAAACTGGATTTTTAAAAATGTGGTAGAACAATTAAGAAATAAAATCTCCCTTGGAGATCCAACAGTGTTTTAAATGTAGCTGCTTTCCAGAGTAAAATATTTTACTGTCACGACCAGCTGCAAAGGAAAAAAACTGAAGATCATTTTCCCCTTCAGAAGAGTCTACATGTAAAAGCTGCTATAATGTTTACTGCTGCTGCCATAGGGGTTTAATCCTTCCTCTTTGAACACTAGTGGGTACAGGATTGGTCCTTGAAAATAACTGTTTCCTCTGCCTTGTAAAGCACACTATTTCATTAAAAACTTCATTTAATAGGAGTTACCATGGTTACCATCATAGGAGTGCTTTTGCGAATATGATGATCATTCACTGAGTATATGTGAAGGGCTCAGGATGCTCACCAGAAGCCAGAACTGTCTCACTGACCTCATAAAAGTGACACCAAGTCCGTTGTCTGCTTTCCTGGTAAACTTTTCACACATGTGGCACCATATCACACTTGCTAGCACTCCTAAAGTGACAACTGAAACATTTCCACTGTGCTTTAATGGATGTGTACCAATACACTCTTAACACTTCCATCAAGGGAGAAACCAAGCAAACACTTGAGGATCACCTAACACCCACTCTGGCTCAAGCGTTGCCTCTCCAGCTCAACAAGTCCACAGAAGACAACTACATTCTCCATCCATTGGCCAGTACAGATCAGAGTAGCCTCTAGCCAAGTGGGCTAAGAGTACCTGGAAATATGTGCAAATTTGTAGGTCTACACCCAGCCATTGAGCTCTTGAAAGCACCTTTCCAATCCCAATGGAGTCTCAGATGGCCTTGTTTGGATTGTGCTGGTGTACTCTCTCTTGCAGGACACCAAAGGAGAGGTGCAGTGTAACACCAGCAGCTGGTGACCAGGAAAAGGGGAATTCACCTGCATGACCTCCACATGCCTTCACATAACTGTGGCATGTAGCCCTTGTACACCAGGCTTTCCACATTCAGGGCTGTCCAAACTGGTGCTAAGCTCTTCTAGGTTTCCTCATGCCAGTGAGGGCTGCGTCAAGATTTGGAGTAAAGGCTCACCTCTTATACTTTATCTGGGATGTCAGTACCGATCGGTCCACTAGCAGAGCCTGGGGACCAATTCATTATTGCTTGGCGCAGAGCCAGTGCCCTAAAGTCCAAGCCTGGGTGCTGATCCTGGCACCTACATGCAGCAAACCCACTGATTACATCCACTGAAAAGATCTGGCTGAATGGGATCATTTGCAATGTGAGGGCAACAGGAATTCCTTCAAGTCCACGATACCGAGTCACCTTGACTTTACGTCTCCTGAGAAGGGCTTTCCATCGCCCAGCTTAGTCAAGCCTCCAACTAGATGGTTGCACAGAGATGGGGTGCAGCTCTGCTCCCCCTTGTACTCCCATTGAGTTCTGGGCTTGAGGATGATACAGAAGGGGACTCCAAATACTCAAGTTTTTATAGCAGTTGTTACTGAGTGCTAGAAGTTTTCAATAAAAAATTTAATATACTAGAATTCAAGTAAAAAAGAGCAATTTGCTTATAAAATACATATTTGCTGCACTGTACCATGAACTTTGGTAGGAGTGTGCATGCTAGGGTTTTCAAATGAAACTTAAAAGAGTGGGACCTGGGAACGAAACTCCCTAAAACTCCACTGAAAACCCTTGTCTCAGTGCTTTGAAGAAACGGCTTTTTATTGCATAGTTGTATTTTACCTCAGAATTGTAGAATTTTAGGAGGTTGGGTGCCTGGCTTGAGACCTACCACAAATGAAACTGACCTCATCATAACCCTTAAAAAACCCCAACAACCCAACAGCCTATGTGAGAAACTGCCACAAATATTTTGGCAACATTTACCAGTCTGAAAGTCAGCTTTTCAGGGCTGACCTAGCACGAAGACTGAACCACATGCCAAGCCGTAACTCCCCTCCTCCTTCCAAAACTGCAATTGTCTCTATTTTTTTTAATCCACAACCCAGTGTCTTAAGTCCAGTAGTGAATATTAACAATGACTTGACCTGCAGAGTGCTAATTTCCTCCGGGACCACTAAAGGAGAAAACCTTTTCTATAAATGCCAGATCCTGTAAACCGAGAAGTTGATCACTGCAACACCTAGAGTGGGATGGAAAGTGCCAGGAATGGAATCCAGAACCCCTTATTAGGGGTGAGATTCTGCCTCCAGTCAGGTAGCAGAGGATGGAGACAGCGTGATTATAGTCCATTTTGAAAAGTTTTAGCTGGGAATGAAAAATCCCATCCTTCAGCATCTTTGTCTTTTCTTCGTCTACAGTCCCGAATCCTCTGCTAAGCTAGGTCCGTGTTCTGTCTCAAAAACTAGAAGGACTCTTTAATTTATAGTATAATGCCAGAAGGAACTGCAGTGGCATCTGTCCCCTTTTCTTTTGGAATTGCACAGAAAAAGGGAGAGATCCAAAATGCTGTATGAAAAGAACTTAATTGAGTACTTTTTTCCCCAGCAGCGCAACCTTACCACCAGAATTTCAGTTACATGAAAAGGGACATATTTTTCTCCTCTCTCCCTACCCTACAGTGAAGCTCTGCCACTGTATAGAAAGAAATATAGGGGAAAGGCTAGAAATATCCCATAAGTGATACCAGAATCGGTAGGTCATTCACATGGGGCAATGATCAAAGCAGCCACTTCTTTTCTCTCACTCCTCTTCAGGCTGCAGAGCCAGACTCACGCTCTTCTGCTTATACTCCATCCTCATGGCTGGTGTAGGAAAGATGATAGCCCAGCAGACAGAACTCAGGGAGCAGAAAAGAGATTGAAATTTGAATCCAGGTGTGGATTCATCAGGGAAATCGATGCTTTTGCTTCCTCTTCTGTTTTAGCACACATATGATCTGATGCGGTTCATCTTTCAGCTTTCCACTCTGCCTTTCTTCAGCTCGAGGCTGCAGCTATCACTCTCCTGCACCGTGTTCTCAGTTAATAAGACCATTATGTGAGGGATGAGGAGGAGGTTCTGCTGCTTGCGTTTCCTTCTGCGAGGACAGAGGTTATAGCAGCTGGAGGCTGCAGTCAGGTGGTGCTTAACCTTGCTGATACGAGCTAAGACGGCTAACCTTGTACAATCTGGACACATAGCACCAGGCACATTTAAAGTTTCCTTTGGAAGGTAGACACCTCCTAATTAGCCACTGTGTAGGACTTATCAGGCTAACAGATTTGAACATAGTCATAAAAATTCACTTTACATCCTCTTTTAAGTACCTTAAGTCCTATTTTAGATCTGGCCCTAGGCAACTAGAAGCAAGAGAACTTTCTGCAGAACTAGCATTATTTTCATGTCCTCAGTGTTAGTTTGGTTTCGACAACAGAGTGGTTTACTTGTTTTGCTTCTTTGAAGATGTCTCCTGATACTTCTGTGTCTGACAGTCTTTGTGACCACTGCTATTAAATGCTATTTAATGAAAGGCTTGAAATTTGGGGAAATTTAACCTAGGAATATTTTCACTATATCCTTATCTTTAAACCAGTATCACAGCCTCGTAAGTATAAGAAAGTAATTAAAATCTAACTTCTCTTCTCAACAAACCCTACAGAGGAGGTAATGTGAAGCACAGGTAACAGATAAAATCTAAGTGAAGGCTAGGATTTAACACCTCATTCATTAAAATCTCTGAAATGCTTGGAATTTAATGCAGAGAAGTCTCCTTTTCACCATAATTATGTGAAAGACCAGAATAAAACAGAGTTAAATGAGGCAAATATATAAATAAGAGAGCCTAGAGTTTGTGGTAGCTTTACTTACTATCTTAATTATATATTTCCTTTGAATGTTTCTTTTTTCCCTCCCTGGGACAGATGGAATAAATTAATCTTAAATGCAGCATAAAATCTATTCCAGATCCTCTCATATGCCAGTGCTTAAACACAACTAACTAGAATAATAAAAGTCAGAGATGGAAAAGATCTATTAGCTGACCACCTAAAATTTTACATACAGAAATGTATCAATTTAACTAAACCTATTTCTAAATATTTAAGGAGGTTTGGTTACATCTTAAATCAGTTCAACAGTGGCTAGAGTCAATTTATTTCACTTTGAAATCACACTTAAAAGCAAATGGAAGTGACCTGCTTTTAAGCACAGTTGCACTAGCTAAATAAATAAATGTGTGTAGACTAAGAATCAGAGAGACAGCAAGGTCTGCCCAGTTCTGGTGACACAGACTACCGATACCTCCTTTGGGGGGCTCAGGGTCCTCCACCGCCATTGCTGTTGACGGAGAATAAATATTTACCCGTTCCCAAAACAGAGGCCCAAGGGAATCAAGATATACTGAATTGATGACTCAGTTTTGCCTCTCTCTGGCCTTGGACGAGTCTCTTAACATCACATTATGTCTGAAAACACGTTAATGCCTCTTACCTGAATAGGATGATTCAAATATGAGCAAGCTGAGAACCAACTCACGCCACGGTTACTTTCATAGCCAGGCACAGCGTTTTGGTCCCAGTCCTAAGAGAAATCACATGCATTTAATTTTTTGAGTAAATTGGTTTAGACGGCAGTTTACCAGTCACGAACAATAGAAGAGTTTGTTTCTGTATATTCTGAACTACTATGTAGGTGCCTGTACAGGACTGTTCTGTATGAGCACTTTTTATAGCATTTTGTCCAAACTAGCTTTTAGCAACTTGCTAAGGGAAAGACGGAAGAGGGATTGTAATTAAAGGGGCTTATTCCATACCTAAAGCCTTATATTTATGGCAATGTTTATGTGAAGTCCTCCACATAAACTGAAAAATCATTTATACTGCTTTCAAAATGACATGCATGCAAACCTAGCCAGATATTCAAAACAGATTAAATACCAACTTTCCTATACAATGGTTTTTTTTCTAATTCTTAATGAATAGTAGAGGCTGAAAGTTTCTTCTAAAGATCACTGGAGACACACGATGGACTGACCTCCTGTGATGCCGAGAGGCCACAGAACTGCACACGAGCCCAGTGTCTCTCCACGGCAGAGCAGTGGGAATTCACCAGCTTCATAAGCATTCCTGGTTTTGGTGCCCGCTTGTTGTTCCTACAATATGCTAACACCACCTTGACAGCTCTTCCCAAGGTGTTCTTCTTTCCTTTGATTTTACAAACGTCCTACCCACATCCAGATTATTTTAGAGAACCAGGGCCATACACTATTAGAGACAACAGTGGCATGAACTACACCCAGCGTGAGCCTGTTAAACAATGTTCGATATTACTATTAATCTGTGCTACTGTATGCCTATATACGGCTTAATGTACCACTGACAAGCATGAATGTATCTTGAAATGGAGGACGTCAATGCCATACAACGTAGACATAGCTAAAAAAGTACCGGTGGCAGACTAAACCAGTTTAGCACTTTTTATGCCAACATAAGATTCTCTTGTGCAGTGTATTTTTACATTCTGGTCCATTTTATGTCTCAAATATTGAGATCTTCACTATTTTTCTTCTTTCTTGTAAGGCACAAATAATAAAAAGCAGAAGAAAATAATTATTTTTTAAAAACCTTTTTATTTTACTTCTGATCACTTTCTGCAAGTGGCCATCTCCTGCAGCTGATAGTAATTTGGTAGTTGGAGAATTTTGAAGAGAAAATTTCAATTCATCAAACCTGATATTTTCCACAAAACATTAATGGAAGAGGTTTCCCAGTTCTGGGGTAGATTTATTTTTTTAATTGTCCCACAATATCTAGATTGTGGGGAACACAGAACACCACCTCCCAGTTCTGTGCTTGAACCTGATCCAGAAGAGACCCAAGTGCTGGTCTCCCAGCTTGGGGACACAAGCTAACAAATCAGTTCTGTCCCCTCCTCTTGTCATCTGCTACAGCCTGAATGACCAAGTGGATTAAAGAAAGACTAATTTTTTGTCTGAGTGAGAGATTGGTTCATACCTATGTGGGTGAATATTTATGTAAGTGATGGAGAAACAGAGAGGTGTTGACCTCCAAATACAAAAGACGGGCACGGATGACATGCACAGAATACAGGAGCTCACCCACAACTTTTCATTGCACTGTCACGTTACTGAATACGACTGCCCCGCTACCGGTAGGCTTTCCTACATCAGCATTTCTTCACAGGCAGCACTCAAAATGCTCCTTTTGCATCACATCATTTTTTGTCATCATTACAGAAATTCTCATGGGATTGGAAAACCATCCCCTGCCCTCTTCTGTGTGTAATTTCAAAATTATTATATTCGATGTAATGAGCAAGTGCCAGGCAGCACTAAGGGAGACTGGAGGAAGCTCAGTACAGCGACAGACTTCAAATAAAAGACTGTAACAGCAGATACTCCAAAAACATCTGGGTAGTGAGGACGTCCATCCAACAGGCTCTCTGAACTTTCACTGGATATGGGGCGCAGTACCTCTCGGCCCTTCTTCCAACTGGAAAACCAAAAGTGACATAATGAAGGTGCTCAAGTAGTTTCTAAAATACGGCCACCTAAACACGGTGGCCTGTCGACAGGCGTGGATGAAAGGTTTTCTCTGCGGGACGGGGGTACTTTCAGGGAACCGGGCGAGGCAGGCGCTCTCCTTCCCCTCCGACCGGGCTCCCCCGCGGCGGGAGGGCGGCGGGAGAGGGGAAGGGGGGCTC
>NW_008794446.1:241807-282506 GCF_000699145.1 Aptenodytes forsteri
GCGGCTCTGTGTGCTGGGCTGAGCCTCCCTCCGGCAGACGGGACTGCACCCCGGGCAGCACCCCGCTCAGCACCACGTTTCCTTTCCTCCCCCCACCCCGGGGCTGGGGGTCCTGTGTGATCCCCTGGGGAGGCGGGGAGCGCTCCTGCCGCCGGGCACCACCGTGCTTGGAAAGCCCCGGGGAATTTACCTTCTCCTTCGGTTGAGTAGGGGAAAGGTCCCCATCATCCTCCTCCTACACGTGGGGAGGAAGATACTAAGAGATCGTGGCCGTGGGCTGTAAGTTTGAGCTCCAAAGCACGTTGTGCTGCCTCAGCGGTGGGGCCCAGCGCTGTGCTTTGTGGGCTGTAGACACGTTGGTCAGGGCTTGGTGCCGCACCATCCCTGTATCCCGGGATAACTCGTGTTAAGAATAGTCTGGAAGTGTGCCCAGCTACCTATGCTGTCCTTGTGGCAGTGACACTCGGACAATGTCAGGCAGACAGAGCTGACTCCTTAGAAGGACCATCAGAGAGCCACAAAAGCAGGTTAGATTTGTAGGCACCCTGAAATTGGGTTGCTGTTGTCATGATACTCATCGTACTGACCTATGAAGTGCTGTAAACTTTGCTGGTAGTTGTCTAATCTGTAAGTGTCATGTAAGAGTCAAGGAGAATGACTTTTTTTCCTGACTTCGTGACCCCACTGCCAGAGGTGTGCTATGTTTGTTAGTTGGATGACTTCTCCTAAGATCATGGAGCTGCAAGGATGATCCGTGGGATCCCCCATTCAGCTCCCACCTTCAGCCCATCTCTGTGGGAGAGAGAGGGCTGTGTCTTCTTGTCGGGAACGACAGTGAGCCTTTGCGCCTTCTCTGGCTCCAGAAGGACAAAAGGAGGTTGCCCACTCCTGTTAACGCTGTTCTCTCCTAGGTCTTCATTCTCCCCCCTCCTTGCTTTCCCAACTATATTTCTCCCAGCTCTGTGTCTGGTGTATCTCCTGTGGTCTCTAGTCTGACTGTTGCATGGGCACGAGGGTGTACGCATAGACAGATACTTCCCTTTGCAGCAAGGTCAGACAGCGTTCCTGTTCTTTCTTTGACTCTTTTCCTTCTTCTTACCATAACAGCACATGCTGAGGTTCAGGGAAAAAGACGGTACCCTCATCTCAGACTGATACTGGTGAATAATAGCACCATGTGTGGTGCACCATGATGCACCCACTGTTGCATCAGGGCACCATGCTGATGTATGAGAATGAGAGCATAACAAAACTGTAAAGACAATTCTTTTTTGCAAAGTGGCGTCAGGTGCACGGCACCAAAACTGAAGTAGCAATATTACAAATTAAAAAAAAAAGATGGAAATGGAATATGGCAATCTTTTTCATATGTCCAGCTATTAATTCAAATCATTTTTTTAATCTCTTCTGTGGTCTGGGAAGTTAAGGACTTTTTCCATCACCTTAAATAGTTGTAGTATTGTGGACACACCTGACGGGGAGAGTTTGAAAATGTTTTATGTGACATGAGCTTAAAGGAGAAAATACAGGCCTCTTTCCAGATAGTAGGATAACAGGGGTTTAGTTCATCTTTGGGGAACGTGGGTAAAAGGAAGACAAAATAACCAGTGAATTCGTGGCTGGTTCAAAGCTCAAAAAATCCTTGATGGGTCAAGTCACTCTTAATTTGCTGTGTTTATCTGGAATGGAAAAACCTGGGTTTCCTTGGGAGGGGCACTTGGAAGGCTTTGACCCAGCTGGTGATGTTAGCCTTTAGACCTCAGTGACCAGCATGACAGCTGTTTGTGTCTGGTGCTGATGAGGTGGTAAAGCTGATGATTTTATGAAGCATCCCTGTCCCAGGCTTGACACTGGAAGGTGTGGGTTAGCAGAAGAGTCTGTCTGAAGAATTTGAACAATGACATATGGCAATTAATAACTGCAGTGCTTTGCACTGAAGTTTATTTTGAAAAGCAATGGGTCTCTGCATTTCAATTATTATTTTTAGTTCTGTTTAGCAGCTATTTTAGTCTGATAAACATGTTGCGTATGTCTCTTTCACAATGTTTATATTTCAGCTTTCTCACCAAACCAACTGTTCGCAGCACTTGCTTTTCCCTCTTACCAGAAGATCTGCTTTTTGCTTTGTCTCAGTCCCATCATAGCTATTGCTAAATTGAGCTGTTTTCCTTTTTCTCCAATTATTCAATGGAAAAAAAAAATTAACTGTTTTGAAGTTCAGCTGTCATCCTCTGAAAGTACAAGGAGAGACAACTGTCAAAGTAATTCAGTAACAGTTTTGCATCGAGTGGTCCCTTTCTGTCACTCAAGGAACAATAGTTGATAGTGACTGTAGTAAATCCAGGCGCTGCAAGCCCTTGTCATCTTGGTGATGGTATGTAATGATGGGTGAGCTCTTATACAGAGCCTGTACTGCTGCAGCTGCTTATAGCAGCTAACCAATCTAATACATCAAGTACTCTATGGGGCATATGTTCCTTAAGGTTTTGCTGTGGCTCCCAGCTACAAGAGCAGGCAAAACTCTGTGCTACAGGCAAGATCGGTTACAGTTTAAAGCCTTCATTTTCCTAATCCATTGGAAAATACCTTCCTCTTACTGCATTTGCCTCGGTAAATGGGGTTGGCAAAGAGGCTGCTGAACAAAAACAGTGTATTTTGAGTTCTTGAATCCAGTAAGAATGGATTGAGCTGGTGTTGTCAAGTACCTAAATAAAGGGAGTAGTACATCTAAGCCAATTAGTTTATATTGGCTATTTATTAATGAGATTTGAAAGAGTTTGACCATCCTTGGTCTTAGAGATTTTGCCTGTACAAATTGTGTCTTCTCAGGAAATGTATTTTTGGGCTTTTTAGTATAAAAACCTTATATTTATCTGCTACTGAAATATTTTAGCCCAGAAGTATGTGTCAGAGAGCTTTCTGTGGTAATAATTTTAGTAGTGGATTTGTGCTATAAAACCTGACATTTTAGGAAGAAGAAAATGGTCTTTCTTTGGTCTTTGATTAAAAGCAGACAGAGGGAAAAACAAGTGGAAGAAAGAAATTGAAGGGAGGAGAAATATGTATGTTTAAAGAACTGTAGATAAATTGTAAAGAAAAAACAAAAAAAGCTAGAAAAATTAACACTAAGCTACCTAAAATGAGTCATAGAAATGTTAATTTTCAAATTTTCTTGGTTTTACAAGCCATGCAAATGCTGTTATTTCACTATCCCTAGTCTGAATAGCAGAGCAAAGTTTTGGGGGGCTGAAACTCCCAAGATGACAAACTAAAACAATTTTCGAAGTTGTTAGGCATGCGATTTTGAAGCAATGAGACCGATTCTTGCTACCGCTGATGTCAAGGGCAAAGCATCAGCTGAATTCATTGTATTCAGGACTGACATCCTGAGTGACGCATAGTGAATGTGGAAAACAGGTAGTTTCTCAGAACTAGTCTTAAATATTTGGTTCCCGAACTTTTATTTGGTCCTATTAGCTGTGTTCAGGGACTACTTCTGTAGGAATTCTCCCTCCTATTTATCAAGTGTATGTGCCTTAACTGAGCATAACACTTAGTGAGATAGCTGGCATTAAAGAAGATTTCAATATATGTGACAATTCCCAGCAGAACTTCATTTGTTCCCTTAGATGGCTGTGAAAGCCCATGTCTTAAAGGGTTCACGCTTTAATCATTAGCTTACTAATAGTATCAAAGTTCACCTAAACCCTTAGTTTTCTCCTTCCTCACTTAGAAGTCATTTAAAGTTTTGAGAAGTTATAACTTTTAACTTAAATTATTTGAATTTGCAACTTTTCCACTTATATTTCAAATAATTTATCTTTTTAGAGAAAGTGGGGAGACATTATTGAAGTACAAGGGGTTTTTTTCTGTATAACAAGTTAAAAACCTAAATATTGATGATGCAAACTGAATTCATTAGTATTTAATTTCTAAGTATTTGATGAATTTTAGGAAGAAGGAAAATTATACTGTCTCTTTGGTAGCAGACAACTGCCAAGGAACAGTTCAATAATATATAGAGAAACCTATTGCAAAACAGATAAACAAAAGATGCTTGAAGCTTAGGGCACTGTACCATGTGGCCGCCATTTTTAACATTTGTTTAGGAAAATCCATTACTGTTTGGTTACAGTTATATTCACGGGGGTTGTTCCCTCCTTTTCATTTTCTCCTGTGGTTCTATCCCTCATATTAATTTTGCAGAGATTATGTTAATTTTTTGACTGTGCTATACTTGTTTGTTGGTTTTCCTTGTGGCTCTCACTAGCTGCGTGTGTGACCCTGGCACCCTATAAAAAAGAGGGTGTACCTCACTTAAATGAAAAAGTATTAAGAAAATTGTAATTTATGTGTGTCCTCAGTCAGAATGGGTTGCTTAAATTATGAAATGAATAGTTGAATGGTTTCTTGGGGTGAGAGGTTGTTTTCGTGTCACATGTTTCTAGCTTAAAGGGCTTCAACATTAATGACTTTGTCATCTGTATGGCAGTCCTTCAATATGACATGTCAGTCTCTTGTCACATATTTCATCCATCTATGAGAAACTCTCAGGAATAGAAATCACTGCTGCTGAAACCTATTTTAAGGCCTGTTTTTACCTTGGGGTTTCTTTTTTTTTTTCCTGAGACTTTCACTTCCTATATATTCATCATTCCAGATGTGCCAAGGTAGACAACTTGTCTCTGATTTGACATTCAAATAATATAAAGTTCAGCTATTTGTCACAAATTGGGGTTGAGGCACCATTTCTAACCAGATTTAATTGGTGGAGCGAAGCAGTTTGGTTGAACCTTAGGGCAGGCAGACCTGCTAGCACGTGGCACTGGGGCTAGGCACTGAAAGTGAGGTTGAAACAGACTTTAAATCACATTCTGGTGGCCAGGAGGTCTGTGCTGACACCCGTGATGGCTAGGTCCCAGCAGGCAGTGAGGTTCACCTCAGCTAACCGTAGCTGTGTGAAGGTTAGGCATCTGGTGTAAGTTAGGCTGCTTCTGTTGTTAGTTAAGAGTGACAGGGCCCTGGGAGGGTGACACACCTGCTGGCTTTGGATGGGCAGGTACGTGCCACCTGAGTCCTGATGCATCCCTCTAGGGAGTGCTCTGTGGATGAGTGGTGAGCGTGGTGCACAGTCAGGCGTGCTCACTAAAGCACAGTGTGGTCCTACCCCATCAGATGCTTTTCGAAAGATTACAAACAACCCTTCATCCTTATAAAATGATGATGATGATGATGTCTCTCACATGGGGCCTCAAGCACTGTTGTTGGTAACAAGCTCCTGAGTGTGGTAGTCACAGCTGAGGGATGGGAATCCATCATCCGACTTCATTGCTTGAATAGGAATTCAGAGCAAGGCATTTTAAGACAAGATGCTCCGAGTTATTCCATTGCAGTTGTCTTGATTACAGAAGTAGAAGTATGGTGAAGGTAATGGATTTGCGTTGGAATGATATTAGTGAAGCAGATTGTAATCTGACCCACAGGAATTTGGTGAGAAGAAACCCAAGACAGAGCTACAAAGCTAAATCTTGACTCCCACATTGTGCTTTAACTGCTATAAAATCCTCCCGTGTGCCCCATGGAGGGCTCTCTGGGGGAGGCAAAGAAGCTGTTAAATACAGCTCTTACTATGAAACAGTGAAATCTGAAACAACACTAGGTGGAAAAGGCAGGGGAAATGTGAAGCCAGCAGGTGCTGTTCCATCAGTCCTAGGCAAGTGAAGGATGCAGACAGCAGAAGAGCTAGTAAACTTTCCACGATTTCATTTTTTGGGGGGAATAAGGAGTCCAGGCAATGGAGACCTTGGGCATATCGTGGTGTAGTATTGTGTTAGAATAACTTGAGAGGCGTGTGTTCATTTTACACAGCAGACTGCCTTGTGGAGATGCTGCCTGGCTCGGAAACCCTAATTACAGCCATGCCAGTGCATTAAACATCATGTGGGGGTGTCCCTGAGCACCGGGACAGAGTTGTCCATATTGTTGAATACTTAAAATGGTTGATGGCATCAGTTTGGATGGGGCCGTCTAGCTCTCTCCCATGTGATTCTTGGGTGTGTTTTACCGTGGGCCAGGGACTTGTTTTACCACATCACCATGGCCCAGGGACCGTTCCCAGCAGACCACTTGCCAGTCTGTTTTGGAAGGCAAGAGGTTTTAATGGTACAGGTGCAGACTGTTTCATGACAGTTGGCCTCAGTCCCAGACGGTTCTCTTGAGTGCATTTGTTTATTAGTGTAGATGTCACCACTGTAGCTGTGTTAACGTGATGCTGTGCCATGGCTGATCAGCATGCTGAAGTAACCCAAGCACAGTGCGACGCTGGTGGAGCTACATTGGTTGTGTGATTCAGAGATGTAACATAGTTGTGCTTCTTACCCAAAGAAACAGGTTTAGAGTGTTTTACCATAGTCAGTAACTGCAAGTTGTGCTAGCAGCTACTTACTGGTATTTAGTGGGCTATTTCCCTTTCTTGGGTATTTTAAGGCTCTGTATTACTAATCAGCAATGAGTAGCATAGGCTGATCTCAGAAGATTGCTTGGGATCGTTTGTGCTCGTGATGGTCTTACACTCTCCAATAACGCACAGTCCTGATCCTTCAATGGTGCTAATGGGAATCGAGGTCCCACATTTATCTCAAGCTTCTACATTCCTATTTTAATGTCTCTTGACACGTCCACAGCTCCTCTTCGCTGGTGGGCTGACCGTTGAGCACAAATTCTTTGCAGACTGATGTGACTTTTGACTGAGCGATGAGCCCTCCTGTTCAGTACCTCCCACTGCTTCAATACCCTTTTTGATCATTTTTTTCCTCATTATGTGCCTGTAAAGGGAACAGTCCTCCATATGTTCAGTTTCTGTCCTGAATGTCTCTTTCCTTTTAGCTATAATGTAATATCTATCAGAGGAAATAGCTTGCTGCAAGACTATGTAATTGGCCTGGAACCTCTGAGCCCCAGTATGGCCCCAGCCTGTCACCATTAAAGCCCATGAGTACTTTACTCTTGAGTTATCCTAATGGGAAAATCCTCTTCCAAGGGAACTGATAGAAGACGATACTCGGGACATTTAAAACAGGGATGGAAAGAATGGGAAGGAACTAAGTTGCTTGATGTCCAGAGAGTCTACATGACCCAGGAGGTGTTTATTTCGGTGCTTAATTTTTCTAATGCATGATCTTGTCAAAAGGAATGTTCGTTGTGTATACTAGTCTAAAAAGCTTAAAAGACTTATAGAAAGTTCAGAATTTAGTATCCTAAATAGCTGACTATAAGGAAAAAAAATGTATTTTGTAAGCCACTTACCAGTGCATGTCATGAATCTGAATGGTTTGTGCTAAGGTTTTGAAAATATTAAGGATTTTACTAACACTGATATTTTTGTTCTTAAGGACTAGGTTCAAGACACAGAAATTCTAAGAAAGGAAGGAATCAAAGGGAGGACAAAAGGTGATTCAGGTTGGCCCTGAGAGCACATAGACTCATATTCATCCCATTTGGTTTTAGCATGTAGCCGAGGGTCCTACATTAGGAGTGTGGTTTCTGTAGGCTTCGTCTCTAGACAACAGCCACTTCAGACCTCTCTTTTTATTGACTATAGAGGGAGCTTAGGGAGGGTACAGTCCTCATTTCAGCATCTGAGGTTGACATAAGCCTTTGAGCTTAATTATCCTTTTTTTTAATTCTGTGTATGTCAGTTATGCAACAAACATGAATTAAATATTAGCTTGAACCATGTTAGAATTACAAAAAACCCCCAATACAATTCTAAAGCCTATTAAAATGTGTCTGTGCAATTAGTCTCCAAGCACACTGTTGTCTCCTCCTTTCTTACTCCCCATCTTTTTATTTTTCCTCTTGTCTCATTTTTCATGTCCTGCCTGTACATAGACTGCCACTTCCTCAGCTCAGGATTCATTAATTCTCCATGTCCTATAATGTGCCTGCAGCACTTTGGGATAATAAAATAACAGTGTGAAGTAATAGAAAGCTGCTTCTACTTGCAGTAAGCAAAAGGCAAAATGTTGTCTTGCTTCTATGCGAAATACAAGCAGTGCAGATTCATACTGAATTAGCCGCCAACTGCTGAACATAGATACATTGAAGGACAGCCACAGGCTGTTTTCAAACAGAAGTGCAGACTAAATGAAGCCTTGCTTGGGATGCTTGGAGGCAGCTGGATGTATATTGCTTGCCTCTGGGCTTGTGAAGAGTGGCATGTTACGCAGTTTTAACACCATTCCAGATATACATGGTGCCAAATGATACCAACATGACTTGCTGCTCAAAATACCATGCAGCTTTATGGCCTGCACAGCACTACTCAGCCAGCCCCTGGGATCGCTTCCCCTTGGTCCCTGCCCGGAGCCGGACCGGTGGTGTGTACGTGGCCTAGCAGTAGGAAGAAGGAGGTCTCCTTCTCTGCTCATGTCATTACCGCCTTTGCCTTTCCCAGCTATACAAGGGTCCTGGGGGAGGTTGGTTGAGGGATAACATTTTATTCATAGAGGAGGTGCTACGTAGCAGATATATGGGGCAACTGAGAGGGGCTGCTAATGACCTAATCCTGTGGTCTCTGCCATGTGTGACATAAATATGTTTCCTTGCTCCTTGACATTATCAAAGTGGCTGGGGATGCAGGAGTTAGTAAAGGGCAGAGAGCAAGAGAGAGCTGCAAGCCCCCATCAGCAACTCTCCTCCCCAGCATTGCACAGACCTCTTTCAAAAGCTTCGATAACCTCATGGTACTTGATATTATTGGTGGATTTTTTTCATCAGTATTGTGAAAAGTTCAGATTGTGTCACCTTCCACCAATCCAGCAAGATTGGCAAGAAGAGTTGGGGGTAGCTCCTCATGGTCTTTATCAGCTAAACCAGCAGTCTTAGCATCTAATCTGCAGGATACCGAGTGCTAAGCATGGGGCTATGAAATATGGGGATGACTGTAATTGCTTTGTTTCTTCTGCAGAGATATGTCCATATTAAAATCGAAAGTGGCCACTATAGTTATGTGGGGTTGTTGGCCTTTATTCCCTTGGATGCTTGACAGCCTAGAGTATGAAGGTATCCTGAGAATATGCTTAGATGGTATCTATTTCCAGACAAATATCTTAGGAGTCAAGGCTCACATGTTTTTTTAATTTAAAGCAATATTGCAAACTTGTTGCAATTATTTATATAAACCCAGCATTTAGGTTTGGATCCAAGAACTCTGTTATGGCTCCCCGAACAGTTTGCCTGTTATGTTCAGGGCACCGCAGGGCATGCATGCGAGACGTTAATTGTGGCAGACAGCTCTGGCGAGTGGGGTCTGTTTTGGGGACCCAGAGAATAGGGGAGTGGAGGCTGTGTGACTGTGAACTCCAAAACCAAACGCTCATAAGTCATAGGTAGGGCCTCAGAAGTGGAAATGAATTTTTTTTTTTTTTAAAGTATATTCAGTGTTGGCATATTTGTTTTACCTTAGTATTTCTGAATCTTTAGGACATAAATGGGCCAATGTTTATGAGTTTTAATCAGCCCAGAATGGGGTTTTCAGGAGTTTGGGGTTATATGCAGCTGCAAAATTAATTGCACTGTTGCTCAAAATACTTAACTGCTCTGACTTTCTCACAGGTAATCCAGTATGCACTGAAGTAGAACCAGCAGGCCTATGGTTTTACTGAGAGATGTCTTGAAGAGGAAAAGGGTTTCCTAAAGCAAAAAGCTTTGTCATCTAAATGTTTATATTTTGCTACTCATTTTGTGTCTTCCCTGCTAGTTGTGACCAAAGAACAATAAAAATTCTGCTCTTTGAATAGAGTTCTCTTAAAAAAAAGAAAAAAATCTGCAAAGCAGCATTTAGAGGACATAAGGCGGGGAAGATGAAGAGCAGAGTCAAAATCTAGTAGACTTCTGCTCCTAACCTGTCTCTGAAGCAGCCTATTTTTTCCTTATAAAGAGCCTTCTGAGCTTTAATTTTCATGCCTAAAGTTAGGTAGCATAAATAGCCCCTAGATAAAACCCTACTTGCTTTACTCACTCTACGTAGGCGTTTTCAAAATTCATGCAAGATGCCAGTTTTTCTGAGGCCATGTTCAAAACCTGTTCCAGTTATTATCTTAGCACAAAAATAATGCTAAATGGGTGTTAAACTATTTTAATATGCAATGTGAGTTAGATTTGGTACATTTTTCGTTATCTCTTTTAGATTTAATATGGTCTAACTAAAATCTTTGTCTTGCAGGTCTGAGTACAGCCGTATGTCCTCTACCAGCAGTGAGTATAACTGAGAATTTTTTTGAAATGGATTCTCATATTTTCTTTTTTTCTGGTTGCTAATATTTATTAACATCAACGTAGTGTTATGATGGAGTTCACATTGACACGATAAAGCCCCCATTCCTTCTCTTCTTGGATCTATGTCTAGAAACAATATAGAAAATTAAACTGATGGGATGTTTATGACCAAAATACGAGCCATGTGTAAAGTCCAAGTATTGGAGCTCACAAGAATGCAAGGCAAAATGAGAACAAAATCTGTAGACACGGTGTGGCCAGTGTGAATGGGTCCTCTGGGCAAATGAGTTTGCAGTGATGAACGTTATTAGAGCTGGGGGATGCAGGAATAATTGAATGCTTATTGTAAGCTGATGCCAAGGAAGCACTTGAGAGCAAAGTTTGTGAAGCATTTCTTTGATTTCAAAGATGATAGATGCTATAGTAAGTGTCACAGTCTTTCTAGACGTTTACAACAGCCAGTTGAATTTCAGGTTATCCAACTGATAAAAGATGAATCCTAGTGTCTGGATTATTTTTTCTTTCTTTTTCATCAATGCAAAATGGCTTTTGTGTTTTAGGAACAAGGAGCGCTTTTTCAGTCCTCTCTCTACCCACTCCAACCATTTTTTTAGTTGTAGGACATACTGTATCTACAGCACTTTGAAATGCAATAATGCCTATTCATGCACAGCTACTAGTATCTCTCTCTTGTCAAAGTGCAAGGTGATGTCTGTCTCCCTGATTCACACGTAGACGTGAGCTTTATTTATGCCAAGCAAGCAGATCAAAAATTCACAGATGACTAATTGTGTTTTATAATCTGGATCTCTAAGCGCCATGAAAATCAGAGGGGAAGCAAGCTGTCAGTTTTTTCTCATTCACACATTCTGGCTGAAGCATGGAGAGAGTTATTTTCCATCTCCCATGGTCTTCAGTGGAGGGCTTTTATTGATTTCAACAAGAGCTGGATCAGACAGCGTTCGTAATGTCTGGCTCCTGAGCTGATGTGACTAACAGGGAGCTCGCTGTCTTTCCTCCATCTGCTCAGTGTGTGTGTGTATCTGAGAAAGAGAGAATTCAGTGCAGCTTTTTCCTAAATTCTGTTGTTTAAATAGATTTCTGGTTTCCCGCTGTCGGACATGATTCTTGAAATGATTGGGAGGCAAAATCCAGGCAATCAACTTTTCTGTGATAGTAAAAGCATATTGGATTTGACTGGTTACACCAGATGTGTGCCCCACCACCCCCTCAGCTCACAATTGTGGGTGATGGCTTGGGGAATATGCTGCCAGCTTCCTCCACTTTTTGGGTGGTGACTCATAATTATTTGCCTAGTAGAAGTGCTTATTTGGCAGATAAGTTCAGAAAACAAGGTGTAAGTAAAGTATTTCTCATCTAAAAATTTGGTTTTGATCCCTTACCAACTTTGCATGGCTGCTGGACGTTTTACAAATAAAGGTAACAAATTACAATTGTAAGTCTTTGTTTTTATTAACTGAGCTGTTTGGAAGCGTAATTTTTGGTTGTGTGGCAGCTACAGTGTGTCATGTTAACTGTGGTCACCTCAGTGTCTTGCTGGCGGAGGCTGTCCAGAATATGTGGGAATTACAGTTGTATTTCAACACCAGTAATTTGTCAGGACAAGGACGTATTATCATTCCAGCAAAGACACAAAAGTTCAGGAGACAGGACAGTCTCCTTCTTTCTCTTTTCTGCTTCCAAGGCAAATTATATTGATGCAGCTTCACAAGTAGCAGTATTTAACTTTGCATTTTGTGGGGTTTGTGTGGTCGGTTTGGTCAGACAGTGCAAGAGTAACAGAAACAGCTACATAAAAGAGTTTCAGTAAAATAGAAATGCTTTCATGTCGGAGGCTGGCAGTCAGGGGGTGCATAATGCATTTGAAGAAAAGATTATTGGGAAAGAGATATTAGGAAGAAAAGGTGATTTAGCCATTTTAATTTCTTTGCGGAAAAGATTCAGCAAGTGGTATCATTCACAGTGCAGAAAGCAGTCTAATCAATAACGCTGTTAGGCCCTAACATAATACAAAGTAAGCTGTTGTAAATTAAAAAGCGAAGAATATCCATTACCTACAGCTGCTTCATCTGAAGCTCCTGTTCTAATGAAGTGGAGTTTATGTAAACCAGAAGGATTACAGACTGATCTGGTTTTACAGGGGTCTTATTCGGTGGTACCAATGAGGCTCCGATTTCAGTATTTAATAAATGAATAATCTTCTAAATTTCTGGATGAACTCCACTGGACAACGGTTTTCCACAGACGTGCTGAGAAAAGGATAAGAAAGATTTAGCAGGTGAATTAACTATAGCTGCCTATATCACTTGCTGCAGTGACAGCAGCTGAACAAACTGCAGGACTTTGCATCAATGCAAAAGTATACAGGAACCCTAGACGCCCTAAGTCGGAAGTAAAATCTCATCGGCTGCTATATGGCGATGGAAGGATCATTCTGTACATGTGTTATTTCTAGTACTTTTATTCCCTAAGCATATGGCAGCAGTTATCGTGGGCGATGTACTACTTCAGCAGTTCAAAGCCCTGCCTGGTGAGTTGGTTGGACCTTGGGTCTTATGCAGCATCTCAGTTCTTTTCTGCTTTGCCCTTGTGTCCTGGCTTCGGGTAACCCAAAAATGCTTTTTACTGGCAGCATTTGTCTAACATTTGTGGTTTTGTACAGCAAGTACTTTGGGAAAGAGTACCAAAGTTTGTAGAGTGTGTTTATTTCTGCAAGAAAATGCAGCAGTTAATCTGCCATGCAGGCTCTGGCTGTTGTCAGGGTGACAGTGTGCCACTTTGCCTTTTCTTATTGAGCAGAGTAAATAGGCCACGCAAACCTGTCTGCTGGATGCTGGGTTTTGAGGTATTACAGCTTTGAAAGGTTCAGCAGTGTGATTTCAAGGAAGAGAAGTGCTAAATTAATTTTGACATTTTTTTCCCTGAATTCTGGTGTGTATAGCCACTTTTCCCTTTGTTCTTTAGCAGGAGGTGTGCTTTGTCTTATTAGGATGTTTTGCCCATTGATGTGCTTTTCATTAATCTAGAAAATGTGTTAAGTTTCTTTTTGCTCATATTTTCAATTACCTTTTCAATTATGGTTTTCAGTTACCATTAGGGATCCCTAATCATGTACAAGAGGAAATTCTGCCAGACAATTTACACACACAGAAGAGACCTTTACCCAAAGTACATAATACCAAAATATAAAGACCATAGATGGCATATGAATATAGACAGTTGGAATCACAAAGAAATAATTAATTACTGTTGGTCAGCACAATAAGCAACAGTCTCTGCACATCCACATTTTAATTATCTTCAAATGGCTTTGAGCTATGTGTCTCGGGGATGATTTTTCAACCAGGGAGGAGGAGTTTTGATGGGGGCTGCTTATTTCCTCCTCTGCATAATCTTTGCATTTATGATAATGGCTCTTCAGAAAGACTCAAAACAGAAGTGGGCATTTTGAAGCAAGACTTTTGTGATTTGTAACATTTGAAATATTCCATACCTAGTCAGCTCTGGAGCCCATTTAACCAGGTTGTCTTAGAAATAATTGTGAAAGTGAGCGATTCCCCCCCCCCCCCCGACATTTTTCAGCTAGGCAATCAGTAGGGAGCTGCCTGGATACACCTTTGTAGCGTTCCAGCTAAGTCAGTAAATGAAACATAAAACTGGCCCTATGGGATAAGATGCAAATTTGTGGCAGATTTTAGAGCATTTGAGATAGTAAAACCCTGTAGCACGCGGTGGTTCATGTTGTGCTTCTCAATGAGGTAAAGGGCTTGTCACTCACCTGCTTTGCAGTTGGAAAGCTGGTAATTCAGGTTTCCCTGCTCCCTTGCCTTTCATTGAGCAGCTGGGAAATGATTGAGTCCTTCTGGGGTGTTTTTAGATTGTTTGTATTCTTCCACGGTAAACCTGAGAACTGGGACATTAAAATTTTATTTCTGTGTTGCACATACTTCCTAACCCATAGAATTTCACCCACTTTCTGGTTCTAAAAATTAAGCACAAGACAGTTTCTTTTGGCAGATTTACAAATATGTGGGTTACTAAGCATGTTTCTTTTTAATAAATTTTTTTCTGTTTGGTATTCTGTTCCTATGCTAGTATAAATTCAGATCTTTGTTTTGGGGTTTGGTCAATGTTTTGTCAGTGTCATCTGCATCAGCTCCCTGGGCTGGTTTTGGACTCTATTTTCTCTACAAGTGGCAAGAGTCATCATATGCAAAACTTGCAGTCTTTATGGAGGGCTAGTGAGGGCAAGGTTTCTCTTATTCCTGATTCCAGAGGCAGGGTGAGGCGCTAAGGCTGTATCTTGCCTCCATGCACCAGCTGTGTGTTGAAGTAGGCTGCCCTAATGGCATTTTGGATGGTAGATCTTCTTTCCTGAGTGGTGTTTGCTCTTTGTGCTGGATCTGGCCATGGGGAATGGGAAATCACCAGCACTACAGTACTTGCTGTTTATGAAAAGCCCCTTGAAACCTTGTGTTTGTGTACGCACCCTGAACTAGTCCAAGACAACATACCCTAATCGACGTCCTTTTTCTTTCAGACTTATTCCCAGTCTTTTTTAGACACCTAGCAATTGTCATTAAAGACAATTAGGGTAAGTTAATGTCAGTAGTCAACTGACAATATTCAAATAAGAAAAAAATGATTGCCCGAAAGATAGTGCTGTCCTGAATTTGAGGTAAACCTTTGTTTTCCTGAAGCTGCGTTACCTTTCTCTGCTGATTCAGTGCTGTATTTATCTGCTCTCATTTTGAGTAACTGTGTTTACTTTGAAGCCAGCTGTGAGGTTAGGGCCTCATTAGAAGTAGAAATTACGTATTTGTGTGCACTGTCATTCTGAGGACCCATCAAAAACTGCTCAGGTGCCAATGTAGTCCATCAGGTAGGTTGTGAGAGGTCAGTGTTACGCCAGCTGTCCCATCCATGCTTGGAGCTTGCCAAGCCACAGTTACATGACAGTTTTCACACCACTTCCATACCGTGTGCGTGTAACAATGTGCTGCTTCTCTCTTTTGCTCTTTCTGTTTTGTCTCTTTTTCTCTTTTTTTTTTCCCCCACCATGTTTTGTCTCTTTCTCTTTTTTTTTTCCCCCACCATGGCATCTGCTTCTTGATGTTACCTGGCAAGAATCTCCTCTTCCCTCTCTATTCGAGTTATTAGATTGTAAGCGTTGTGGGAAGAAAATGTGAAAAGGTCTTGATGTTACCTGGCAAGAATCTTCCTCTTCCCTCTCTATTCGAGTTATTAGATTGTAAGCGTTGTGGGAAGAAAATGTGAAAAGGAAAGCGTATCCCTGAATAAAAGAGAGAGTCAGATCCAGCCTGAGCACTAGGTCTTTTATAGAGGAGAGCAAAGTCAATGTCTCCAGAAGTTCTTCCATTTCTAGTTCTTAAGAATTTTTGTTACCAAACACTCCAGAAACCAAGGGATCGCATCTGTCAAAATGGGCACTAATGGAGCTTTCGACAAAAAACCGAAAGATGTAGCCTTCCTGGTTGCAGAGATAACGAGAGCTACAGAAGTGTAAGGACCTATAGTATTATGCAGATGTATAGGTGCCTTGTAACAACAGCATATGGAGAAATGGCTTCCCGTTACTTGTGTATCATTTCAAAATCTGGCTGCCTTAACTGTTAAAGGTGATGAAAACTATCCAGGAGTGGGAAGGGGGCTGGGTTTGATTTGGGCTTTTAAAAATCTGTCACAAAGCTAATATTTCATAATATAGTTGCCTACTTTAAGTTAGGTTAGTTCAAACCCATTCTGACCCAGGCACTGCTGGACTGGGTATCTTCTAAGTATATTTCTCAAAAAAATGTAATTTAATAAGTGTAAGGATATAATTATATTCTTTTACTGCAATATGAAGATATACTGTAGTATATTGTTTCTTATTTCCATAGAGAACTGAGATGCTTTTACAATGGCTGGCAACGAGCTGTATTAAATACAATTGTAAAAACATCATGCTGCATTTCCAGAAGGTGTTATTATAAAAGGAAGACTAATTAAAGTATGAGGAAAAATGGAAGAGGAAGTTGGACCCAAATCATGTAGAGCTCAGCCTGCAGCATCTGTCAGTGTTGCAAATTCAGGTGGTTTATATAGTAGTGAAATCTGAAGTGTCAGCTCCTGTGGAAAATATAGTGAGCATCTTCTGCTTATCTTCCCTGGCCTGCGTTATGCTGCTAGAGGTAAAGAGCAATGCTGTTTCCCACTGTGGCTGTGTGAAGAAGAAAAATGTCATTGCTACATGCCACCTAGCAGGCTTTGGCTGTGCAAAACATGTTTATGTAGCCGCTTGTCATCAAATTCCACCGCGATGATGGAGGAAATGCTTGCATACAGGATAGAAATGTATAGTACTGAACCACAGAAAGTTGAGGTTGGAAGGCAGCTCTGGAGATTGCCTAGTCCAAGCCCTCTGCTAAAAATAGGGGCAGTGAGAGTGGGTTGCTCAGGGCAATGTCCCATCATGTTTTGAATATCCCCACAGCCTCTCTGGGCAACCTCTTCCACTGAATGACCACCCTCACAGTAAAAAAGTTTTTTCTTATGTTTAAACAGAATTTCCTGTATTCAGTTTGAATCATCAGCCCAGAGCAACATCAGCTCTCCAGTCCCTAATTTTCCCTTGCAGTTGCATAATTTTTAATCAAATTCTTCCTGTTTTGCTATGGTATTTGATCACACAGCACGATCCCGCCTCCCAGCCCCACCAGCATCCCAGTCTTATCCACAAGCATCCACAGATGATGCATCCTGATTTTCAGGAGCTGCAAATGGACCCTTGCCTATGTCAGGAACAGCACGGAGTTATCACTGCTGCCGAGCACCATCGCCTGGAAACCATGCTGGAGATGTTGATATTGGGTTAACATTGTTATCTGCACTTTTACCTTTCGAGAAGTTGAGGTTAGGATGCTGTTCTAGTAGGGAGATAGTATGTTGAGGTTGGTCTTACTGCACATGGTTATTTAGAAGCGTAAGGAGTAGAGAGAAAACGTACCCTTAAAGACATGACTAAAGATGGCCAGTGGCCAGAAAGAGAAGATAAAAAAGAAATGAGGCACAGTCATGTGTAAGGACATGCACAAACGAATGTGTAACTGTGCTTCAAATCAAATCTAGATTTGATTTTTGCATGCCAAGTGTGTGGCATTAACCACAAGCATGCCCTTCCCCTTGTAAAGACTGAAGTTCCTGTTCAAATGTATTTAGTTTGGAGTAACCCGTGTATCTCTGTTCTTTGTTAAAATCAGAGTTTCATTCTTTGGGATCATTTAGCACGCACCAAACTGCGTGTCCCATGCTTAAATTACTTCCTACTGGCTTAGTGGTAGCTTGGGATTTCTGTATTGAGGGGGTGTGAGTGTACCCTAAACACTTACTGGACCAGAACTGTCAAAACTCTGTTTTTGTGGTTTGTATATTGTTTTCTGACCACATCCAGTCAGGTTTTTTTCCTGTCATATAGATACAGCAGATAAAAACTGGACTAGTTATTAAAAAATAATAATAATTCGTGTATGAATGACAATGTTTTTCTAGCTCCTTTTTTAAGCACACATAGTCATAATCAAAACCACATAAGCAAATATTTCCTCTTGCTCATTACCAAGCATGATTCAGAAGCATGGGAAATCTTTCATAGACGCTGAGCTATTGAGTGCCACACAATTCTAGTAAAAATTTATAGGAAAGATTTCAGAGAAAGTTAAATTGGATTATTAGGTGATGTGGGTTGAATTTCCCTCTGTGGAAGTGTTACTGCTGCTGTCCCAGAAAACCACAAGGATCTAGGCAGCCATTTAGTGGTTCTTTTACCCTGAGCAATGGGTTGCAGGAAAGATCTTAGCATTCCAAGTTCAGCCGGTACAGTGATGAGAATGATCTGGAAATTGTTGAGACGTCTGTCTGAATTGTTAAAGCCCAAAGAGGGAAGCTAAAAAAATAAATCTGTCCCATAGCAACTCCTGGCTCAGAGGCACTAGTTGTGGTAGAACGGGAAAAGCCATCTGACTCACCGAGTCAAATGACAAAACACTTACGAAGGCTGAAGCTGTTAAGGCAGTTTCTACTAAATGCGTGCTGTTTTGACAATGCCAACAACTAGTTTCCTCATTTTATGGCTGCAGTACATTATCGTGGTGTATTTTCTTTAATTTGAACTTTTTAAGATAAATAAATAAAATTTATTTATGCAAGCTTGGTGGGGAACTGGGACATTTGGTAATCGGTGCACGCCACATTCTAGAGCAGTAGATGTCCACTGCCAGCCTCATTTTTGTTGGTACCACATAGTTGATTAATAGTTTCAGAAAAAAAATCTTGTATCTGTAATTTCTAAAAGGTTCATGAAATGTTTACCAGGTGACTCCTGGCTGCCGCCGTACGGGATCGGGGTGAAGCACTGCTGACAAAGCATGCTTTCTATTACTGCTTCCCTTTTTCATCCGCTGGTATGGGGTAGGTCTTTTGAACCGCACACTGCTGTCGGCTGAAAGGATTATGAGATTCAAAATAGTTTTCCACTACTGTCAAATCCAAATGGCTCCTTTGCTGTGATGCTAATGTTGTTGATTGTCTACAGATACACAAACATGGCAATGCTTGACCATGCCTTAGGGTTTGATCCCGTATTTTCTTTGGATATGTCTTGAGTGTAGATGCTTTGTTGTGGCTTCTGCCTTCTCTCTGGCTGGGTTTCCCTGCCACCTCTTTGTGATACCAGGAAGGTTTGTGCAAAAGCGCAAACTGAGTAAAAGAAGAGGTCTGCCTGAAAATTAACATTTTTAGCCAGATCAGTTCTCTGTCTGCCACCAGAAGGCACAATCCTGATTAGTCCTTGTCTGAGGGCTTCTTTTCAGTCTGTTCAGCAAGCTGTTTCAGCTTGCACCTAGACCTGACACATGGGAAGCACTGGAAACACTTAGCTGGGAATAGTAGGGGGAAGAGTGCCAGCAGTGAAGTCTTAAATTGTCTTAAGCCCATCATAAAATCACACTCTCAGTTAAGTAGAGTACAGTGTGTGAGGTATGGAGCTCATTGTCGGACCAAATTTGTCAGCTGCTCAAGTGTACAGCATTTCTTGGGTTTTTTTTAAGGCAATGTTCTTTCTGCCCTTTTATAAAAAACATATTTTTGAGAATCTCAGCTTTACATAGGAGTCGGGTTTTAAGAAAATACAGTGCTTGCAATCAAAGGACTTTGAACAGTATGGTGTTGGATGCAGTTTGAATGCTGACGTGCACTGTACAGCTTTTGATTTACTGGTGATTGCTGATGGGAGTTTTACTGAATTACTGCACATTGCAACTCTGTACAGAATCTGATATTAATACCAAAGATTGGTGTCTGGGTTCTTGCCAAGTACAACGATCCATATCTTTCTTTAGGAAAATGTTATGATTGGGAAGGACGTGCATCTTTGCAAAGCTTAACTCTTCTAAAGTGGAAATCTGCAGCCATTTGGAATGCTGCTCTCGCTCTGTTTCAATTTCAGGCCCTCTCCCCTTCCCTACCCCCCTAAAAAGTGAGGCGACTTTTTTTTTAATTCTACATACAATATAAAAGAACAATAAAACAAATTAATGTAATAGTTGAGCATTAATAATTAATGGACCTTCCCTGTATTTCTCCACTGGACTGAATTTAGCAGCAATATAGGCTGTTACATAAAGTCCCGCGTCTTACCCTGATGGCCCAGGCTCATTCGTGCCAGTAGCATCACCGGACTCACTCTAGGCAAATCCTGCGAGCAGCAGCTCACCATTATGCTTCAGTTCCCCACTCGGGGGTTTCCGAGTACTGTTTCTTCTTGTGTGTTTCTGAAAGACACAGAATGACAATTGCCAGCTGTTTTCCACAGATCGGGAATACTTTTCAGGGTATCAAAAGAAATTTTCCTTACTGTTTCTCTTATGGGTATTGGGTCTCCTGTGAGAATTAATCTCTGTGTGATGAAGCCATTTGAGCCCCTTGATGGGCAAATAGAGGTAGATTGTGGCTTTTGAGTGAAGACAGCTAAGACAGTGAAGACAGTTTGAAGATGCCAAATCATGTGAATCTGGTTTGTGGCATGGACAATGTGCAAACTGAGACACCAAGACAGCTCTCAAATTGTGGTGAGCTGTGTGGGAGGGAAGAGGGGAAATGACAACAGTTGACATCCAGGAGAATATCCCTGAAGGTGTATGAGTACACCAACATTTTGGGGTTCTTGCTTTTCAGCAGGTTAGTAGCTAAGTCTGTGGTTGAGGAGAGTATTGAGGTAAGACTTCAGTGCTCTCCAGGGGGTAAGCAGATGATAAGGATTTTTTTTTTTAAATTGAAATTCTGACTATTTCTAGCACTGCTGTTGCCAATGTGACATATGGTGTCAGCAGCATATTCTGAGGGAGGAGAACATCAGGTTGCAAGAGCATCATGCAGCAAGAGTAAAGAGCTCATGGAGAAGATCACAGCATTGGTGGAAAAATCCTTATCTTGGGGTGTGTTTGTGAGGAACTGCCAAGCAGTTTGCTTGCTTGTAACCATGGTGTGAAAGCACCCACTGTGGGTTCCCACAGTTTGTCTGCGTGAAGATCCCATACACCTCCTTCTCAGAGTTGGGGGTCTTTTTTTGCTGGGTGCTTAATATACAGTAAAGCACAGCCTCTGCTTTGACATGCCTACAGGCTCCATAAAGCCTAGGTAGAACACACAGACACAGCAAGGAGAAAGCTGTAGTGTCAAGGACATGGGATTACACAGCCAGAAACACGATGTGGCACTCCTGTCCCTTTCTTTTTAGCCTGTTTTTGAAGGGAAACATGATGTGAACTTGTGCCATCTTTCTTCATAGAGACACTAACTTCCCACAGGTTTTGTCAGAACTGGATGAAAGGCAGTGGGAAAAACTTTTGTCTCCATGGAGAAAAAAGGCTGTAATGTAAGTTCAAGTTACCTCTTCTCCTAACCTACAGCTGGACAGTCAGCCCACAGGCAGCACACACATACCTTTATACCAAGTGTGAACTGCTTCTTGTCTGCCAGGTAGTTAGGGGATAAGTGAGAAAGCTGCAGTACTGTGAATGAGGAGAAGAGGGAAATAGGAGCTGAGAGTATATCTGTGACCTAAGGAGTCCCTGCCTGTTTGCCTTGCTATGAGCAGTCAGCATCCTGACTAAAGAGTCAAAGAAGTTGGTTTTGGAGGATGTAATGGAAGACATGACAATCACATAGTTCAAGAGCATTTCTTCCATAACGCTCATCACAAAAGCATCTCATTTGTTGACAAAGTGGTACAGCAAGATAAGATACTAGAAGAATGATCTTCAAGGTAAGCACGTAGACCCACAAACTTTCCTCCCAATTTTAGTTGCATAGCTGAGGTGCCCGAGATGGAAGTAGAGTTACATGGTTCCCACTACACTTGTGGACAGTGGAGAGTGATGGGCCTTATCTGAGGTTTGATTCTGTCTCTCACCATGGACTACAAAAGTAGCCCAGGACAGCCAGCCTCCTGCTAGAGGGACATCTGTCAGGTACCTAACCTTCCATGGGATGACTCTGGGACACAATGGTTGTGTTTCCTGGGAAGAAGATGAGGGCCATATGGTTCTGAAGGCAAGCCAAGATGGTGATCTTGGCACCATAGACCATATGACTGCAAACAGGAGAGCGAGTGTCAGGGTGCAGTTGCATGATCAGCTTAAGATGTGTAGCTACACAAGTATCCAGGCCAACATAAGGCAGTGGGCAGGAGTGCATGGAGAGATGAAGGATGTGAGATGGAGTGAGATGGCCCCTTTCAACAGCAGCTTAAGTTGAGCATGAGAGGTTACCCTTAGGCAAGGCAGGGGAATGTAGCTGGTGAGGGAGGGATGAGAATTCACTGGGGGCTGTAGCACAGTGGGGAGTTTCAGCAGTTGCTGCACCATCTAACACCAAACGTACCACATGATGAGATCTGCCATTGCCTTTGCTTGATCATGCAGGGCCTCTGTGGGCATTAAGTATCACTTTTTGATAAGATTCATTCCTGCAGGGTTGGCTGCATGCTGTACACTAAGGGCAATGACATCTCGTAAGACTGTTCATATTAATGTACTGGAGAAAGCTTTTTATCTCCATCAGGCAGATAATGGGCTTAATTTTGCAGCTTTAATTTTGCTCAATACTTTTTTTTTTTTTGGTTCTACAGCAACTGGATAACAGCTCAGAGAGCCTATATCATGTGCCCATCTGGAGGAGCAGATTGACCATTTTGCCATGCTTGTCAGTATGCCGGTCTGCTGTACGTTGTCTATACTACCTTAGTACGGATGGAGGAGTGAGCATCCTGGCACCATTATCTCCATTAGAGAACATTCAACTGCAGCTCCACAGGAAAATGCTGCTCTGATGGGAGCGTGAAAGAGGTTTCTCCTCTTGCTGCTGTGCTGTGCAGAATATCCCCTTTCTTATTGCTTCTGAACATCCTTCATGAGTTTGAGGTGGTGTGCAAAGCAGGGCATGCTGAGAAGCACATTATCCTGCAGCCCTGCATTTGTCAGACGCTATTAAACAGCGGGGAAAGAGAATGGAGGAGCTGGTGAATCTGTCACATCCTGCTTGTTCAAAAGATTATTGATGCTGCATAATTCATCAAAGCATGACCTAGCAATGGGTTCTGCTGCCGGAGGTGTCCAGTAACTGCTTCTGTTGCAGCTGCCCATAAAGTGATGCTCCTTGTTTATGAAAATGGCCTCTGTCTTTGTGTCGGCCCATGAGCCTTTCAATTAATACACCTAAAACTGTCAGTCTTGCCTTGGACTCAGATAAAATGTGAAAGTCCTGTTCAGTGAGAAATGCTACCATTTTGACATTTCTTTGTGTTTTGCAATGGGAATGAAATAGGGAAATATTGACATTTTCTGTGCAACAGAAATCCTGGGAAGTTTCAATTAGGAAATATTATAGTGCTTTTTTCCTGACATTATTTATACAGTGATTATTTTTTTTTTTACGTTCTCACAGTTGAAATATTTTGATTTATTAACAGTGAACAAAACATGCTGATCTGTAATGTTCAGGTTTGAATTATTTCATTACTTCTTGATAGCAATTATTTCCTGATAATGAAGTACTGCTCGATGGGAGTTGCAGTTCAGAAGCTTGGCGCATTCACTCTGACCCTCTCCCATTGCCTGATTTACATCTCCTGTAGTGTATCATGCAATTTGGTCAGAATGAAATGTGAAATCTTACTGCCTGATGTAGTGATAAAGGAATCTAGTCTGTACGATGTAAGAGAGGTTCAGGCGTTGGTTCCCATGAAGCAGCATGCCACAGCAGGAAAATGGAAGTTCGTGTTCCAGTGTTCCGATTCTCAATGCAATATTGTGGGTCACCTAAAAAAAATATTTATAGGTTGAATACTTCCTCTGAGTTTCCTGAATAGAAGATTGAAAATGTAGGTGGCTAGAAAATTGAAAATATCTGCCACAGTTTGGAAATGCACTTTCCCTTGCACAAACTGGGGCCGGGATCCAGTCTGCCTAAAATCTCTTTGCCATAGACTCCATCCTAGCTCACATACTTACTAGGTTTGCCTAACCCTGTAGGTAGCGCTTCATTAGATATCTCCTGGTGAGTCTGAGAGGTCCATATCTTGATTCACCAACACAGGGTTAGGAGAGACATTTCAGGGAGACAGGTACTTATCTCCTTCCTAAGCTCTTCTATGGGCTGGTTTTAGGCAGTCAGTGGATTTCCAGCCAAGTCCACTGGAGAAGCCTGGAAAATCAGATGTCATCAAGACTGCTGAAGGTAGTGACTTCTGAAATAAAAAAGTGGTTGGAGCTGCCCCGAGAAGGGACAGGTCTTTGTGCAGGGTAGCTCCAGGGGGAATGCAACCTGGGCCTCTCACAGCGTAAAAGAGGGACCAGACTGCCAGGTCATGGCCAGATAACCCAGTAACCGTTCTGCGGGAGCCAGGTGTGCAAGAGTCCTGGGGACAAAAAGCAAATGCGAGAAGGAGACTTCTCTAACCTAGGGTTATTCAGGTGGCATGGGAGAAAACTCTGCTCATTTCTTCTAGGGACATTTTGCCTCTTGTGTGGTTTAATGTAAAATGCGTACATACTCCGGGGAGAAGGAGTTGTAGCTCCGGTTCCCCGTACCTCTAGATGAGCCTGGCTGCTTCCCAGCTGCTAGGGTTGCTGACCTGAGGTTACACCTGCTTGTGCCTGCTTTGGGCCAGGAGCCCTGCCTTCCTGGCCAGCTGCAGCAAGGATGATGTTACCAGATACCCGAATCTTTATGGCACCTCTCAGGGGTGGTGGCTGCCCCCCTCACCCCCCCATCCCAAGGGAGCAGAGCACTTAACCCATTGCTTCCTACTTCACCCGTGGGTGTTTGTGTCACTAGATCACCACTGTTGTCACAGCCGTCCTGCTAGGCACCTCCGGCCAGGCGAGGGCTGGGCAGCTCTGGATGCCAAGAAGGTTGTCCTCTGCAGGCACCGCTGTTCCCTACAGAGTGATGGGGGAGGAAAGGAATTAGGAAGGCAAGATCATCCTCCGCAGGTTTTTCAGAGGCAGCATCCTCTCTCCATGCACTCAGCAGGGGACGTAGGCAACTGGGCTAGACAGACAGGTACCTCTCCTGTCTGTCCCCAAGACAAGGCAGCTTGAATTTCAGTGAAGTCGTACGGAAATGAGGCAGCTGGCACAGACAGACTTGACAGCACCCACTGCTTTCTGTTGGATTGTCTTTCTGATTAAAAGATCCTGGTTTCTGGTCAGGGAAAGGAGGGGAGGAAGAACCACAGGGCAAGACTGCCATTCTGCTTTGCAGGACTTTCTTTTTTCTCCACTCAGCAATATTGCATCAGCAACAAAATAAAAATAATATGTAGAGAAGGACCCATCCAAAGCTCAGTCATAAAATATCAAGCCACCTTCAGCTCTCAGCTTTAGGACATCGAGTGTGACAGCCCCGCAGCATTTGGGCTGACAGTTTGCTTTAACCTCTCATGGGTGGTTAATACTACCTAACAGAGGAGTAAAAAGTTTAGAACTGTAAAATACTCTTTCAATCCTGGTAGTAATTAGCTCTTAGCAATGTTAGTGCTTTGCCAACTCAAAGAGAACTAATCCCCTTCTGTCATAGGAAAGAAAAAAATGTAATAGCTGTGAGAACTGTGGAGCTTATTTTCAAATAGATGCCTCAGCATTTTGATATTTTCTGTGGGATTAACTAGTAACACAGGAAGGCTAATACATATGCAGAGCTTTCATTTGCTTCTGTGACAATTTGCCGGGGGCAAACTGAACTGTGTCGTGAGAAATGGTGTCGTTTCCCCCCTTCCTTGTCAGCTGAAGCGAAAAGACTTGTTGGTAACATAGAAACAATTTGCAACTTATCATCAGTTCTGGGGAAGTTTCTTTTAGCTCCTTGCCTCGTGTTTCTGCTTTTCTTCTGTTTCTCTTTTTCTTACCAAAACAGAAAGGGCTGCCGTTTTATAAGCTCAGAAGCCATATAATGAAAGGTGTAAAAGTGTTGCAGTAAAAGCATCTTTGCTAACATAAAATAGATACTGAAGCTCTTTCTGTACAGTTTTGTTACACTTTTCCCCCTTCGGCATAGTTGCTTCTAGCTCAAAAGAAGATGATTTGCTCTGCTGTACGTATAACCCTAGCTCCTAACGATGGCTTTGTGCCATGCTTTGGTGGTCTTCTGAGGCTGGCTCTGCGAGCATCTGGTTCTGATGGGCACAGGCAGCGATGACTGCAGAATACTAATGCTGGGGCTGGCTCCCACAGGGCTCCACTTTTGAAAAATGCTTCAGCCATTCAGTGTCCCTGCACCATGCTGAGCAACAGGAGGGCAGAAAAGCCATGCTCAGGGATTTTTTCTTCAATGCAGAGCAAGAAGCCGACAGGAACGATGGCTCTTTGCTTCACATTGTTGTGTCCAGGCTTCTTTCAGAGCTGCAGTCATTTATATGCATAAATATCAAGCCTGTCACTTGTTGCAGGCTTTGATAGCATTTGTGTAACAAAGGAAACAGAGGGAGAAAAGAGCTGAACATCTTCTATTCCAGACTTAGAAAACGAATGGCTGCGTAGCTATGGCGATTACTTTCTTTCTGTTTTTATTAGATCACTGTCCTCTGCAATTTGTTTTCCTTCCTGTCCTGCTGTCCCGTGTAAAGGACCATGAGAGAACCTCCCCCCACACCCCCTTTGTCTTTCTCCCACACAGGGGATATCTCAAAGAATTGCCTACCAGTAACAATTGTTACAGCAAAGCTTCTTGCCATATAATGACACAGATTTTTTTTTTTTTGCTTCAATTTTTTTCTTCCATTAACCATCTGACAAAGTCACTCCACATCAACCGTTTCATGCAGAGATATGAGAACTCTGCTGTAATTGTATTTTTGATCATTTACTTGATTTTTCTATATCTCCCCTAGGCAAAATGCATGCTTACTATTTGCTCTGCATACCATATCTTTCTGCAGCTTCTAAATTGAGGCTGATGGTATGTTTACCAGTCATCTCTGGAAAGCTATGCAGTTGCATCTAGCTTTTCTCTGGGTCTTGCTGCTATCTGTATTGAAAAACAAGTAAAATACAATACTTGTATAATACTGCTTTTCCATTAAAGCAATTGCTGAAGTATCACAGGAATGTTATTCTGATGCCAGGAGGGAGGAGGGAGAGGTTTGTACTGATTGCCAATAGGAGGGAAAAGAGCCTGTGATACAATCCCCCTATTAAATGTGGTCTGCACAATGAAAAGCTTGGGAAGCCCTTCTAAGGCTTCACACGTTTACGCTTTGTGCCCAGGCTCGGGGTTTCAGACACGGAGGTGGTTTCAGAACACTACACAGGGGGAACCATTTCAGCAGAAATATCCAGATTACCTGGATAATTTATTAAACTGTCTTGGATCTCCATTCACATGCATCTTTATTGGCATGCAGCTCCAGCAGAACAGAAGTGACAGTTTCTCCCCTGCCCTCCAACCAGCCATTGCTCTGCTTCTGAGCTATCAAAGAGTTTTCAGGGACAGCAACAGATAGAGCCCCTGTGAACATTCCCAAGGTTAACTAGAGGTTTCTTTTTCCCCCCTGAGTAAGTGTAATTTTTTGTGCTCCCTGCTCTTACGAGTCTTCCCTAATCTTATAAAAACCTTGAAGCAGTAGTATTATAGTCTTGATGGTCTGAAGATATAAACAGTGCAGGATTTGTAGGGACAAGTAATATCTTTTCCTGAAGAAGGACTTGTGTGCCTGAAGGCTTGTCTGTTTTTTTACCCAACTGTATCAGTAGGTCTAATAAAAGATATTACCTCTCCCTACAAACTTTGCCTTACTTATTAAAACAGTTGCCTCCAGGACACAGAACGCTATTAACTGGGTGGAAAACTCCAATGTCAAGGTGATAGAGTGGAGTTCAGTGGTGTGATTTTCATGCCCCGAGCCAACTGGCACAAATTAAAACAAGGTGGGATGAACACTGTCCACCCTGATCATTCTGTACATCATTAGTGTCCCTTCCACCCCCACTCTACGTCAGTAATTTTGTCTTTCCTACCTCTCAGCTGTATGGGGCAGCTCTTTTCTAACACAGAAATGCACATTGGGTAACATCTTTTGGATGCTACCTCAGTAGAAACAGCAACTCTTACGGTATGCTTGATGAAACTTCTCTGTCTTCTGATTATTTTCTTGGTTGCTATATCTCTGTACATTATTTTTAGTTTACTGCAGGTGAGCTTGAGAGAGATTTAAAAAAGCCCAGTGTGACTCAGTAGACTGTTTGTCCTTTAAGGATCACCTAAATGTTGACAACTTGGTTACAAATCTTAAAGGATATTTTTCTGTTTATACTCTCAGGTGAACTTTCTGTAGAAGGCATACAAGACCCATTCCTTGTTAGTGTACATATTATCGCAGACCCAGGAGAATCCAAGACTCTTCAGCAAGCCATCGATAAGCTTCTAGCCTGGATCCATCCAGACCTCCAGCTGTTCCGAGTCTCAGAAAGACGAGTGCCCAAGAAGCGCGGGAAGCCAGGTAAGGCTGGTGTTTCTCAGCCAGCCCTTGCCATCATTCTGTTTCTGCAGGAGGAATATGGAGAAGAACCGATCTTGCAGCTCCACGAAACCTTTCAGCGGCCACCTTGGCACTACCACCACACAGAGCGAGTGCATGGGAAGTTCATCCCTTACATGCCATGCAGCCAGGACTTTTACACTTTGGCTCCAGAGACTCCTCTGTGGGCCATTCGCCCAGTGCACTACGGGAAAGAAATTATCCGCTTCACTATATACTGCAGGAGTGAAAACTTTGTTGACATTTTGAAATTGTACGAGTTAATACTGAAAAGACCAGTATGCCAGAAAAAAGCAGACTTTTGTGTTTTTCCTGTCTATTCTAACATGGAAATAGACATTCAGTTTTCTTTAAAAAAACTTCCAAAGGGCCAGGTGCCAATGCCGACAGAGTCAGCGGTGCTGGAGTTCAGAGTAAAAGATGTGGGGCAGCTTGTGCCTCTCTTGCCCAACCCTTGCAGCCCCATCAGTGAAGGCAGGTGGCAGACAGAAGACCACGATGGAAATAGGATCCTTTTGCAGGTAAGTCCAGCACACAGGGAAACAGAAGCACATTTATTGGCTTTGTGCAGGAAAGCTTAACCTGCAATGGCAGCCAGAAAAGGAGGCTTTTTTTTTCCTCTGTCCTAGGAGAAAGAGCCAGGACAGTACCGCTAAAGAACTTGAAACCCCTTGCTGTGTGTGTAACTAATCAGGAAAGCAGTGGATGATACTATCCAGATATCAGTCAACCTCAGTTTATACAAAGAGTGATGTGAGATAAGGTAGCTGTTTAAAAGAATGAGGAGAGAAGGAATTATGAGCCCGAGTGGAGAAATGACGGCTGATGGGTGTAGTTTTGTAAGAAATACGGGCACAGAACTGACAGGGGTTTATAAAATAGCTCTCAGTTGTGAGATTTTTATGGAAGACAAGCAGAATTCCTGATGGTACTCATTATTTTCTAGCATCACAGGGTGACAAAATGCATCTCTCTTTCACATTGTGATTATCAGGATGGGGAGAGAGGTGGTGAAGGAAAAGAAATGCACCCTGAAGAGCAGCCTAAGAGAGACGTTCCTACAGACTCTCTTTTTGAACTAATCTCAAGTGCTCGTAACCAAGTCCTGAAAGAGAGTTTATTTGTTAGGACATCCGTAGGCACCATATCTGGGCAATGTATCAGCATGCTCTGCTTCACTACACCACATCCGAGGGAGATAAAGGGGATAACAAGCAGCAAGCTTTTAATAGCTGCCTGCCCTGCAGAGGGGGTATCATCTGTGGCAATCCAGAGCCAGGTTAATGTGCATTCCTGCACTGCAGAGGTATTTATTGCTGCTTAGCATTCGAATCAGGGAGCACAGACCCTCACCTTTGGAAGACTGTTGTTCAGATTTCAAAGGGTATTTTTTTAGAGTGAATTGCATTCATGAAGCTTGTCAAATTGTCCGACCTTGTTTCTGTGGAAGAGGCATTGTAGGTTGGATCCTTCCACTGTACAGACCTCCCAGCGTGCCGAGAGGTGTGTACACCCCCCTGCAGCACAGTGCCTCTGGGTTTGTAGCTCCTGGGACTGAAAATCCAGGTGCGCGGGGCATCTGTGCTCTGGTGAGTCACACCCCGGTGGTGGTGAAACCTTTCGATGCTGCTTTGCAGATGCTGCCCACAGAGACACCCCATGCCAGAGCTGAACAGCACACGTGTAGAGCTCAGGAGGCAATTCAGCTTCCCTGCCCGTCTGCCAAGACAGTCACCAATTTGTCGGGATTACTGCTTGCACTGTAGGCATATCTGTGTTAGCCTGAGATAACTCGTAAACTTAAGCTTACAAGAGCCATCATGAAACTTTTACACAGCAACCACACTCACCTATGTCCCCTTTTCCCTGTTCTTTTTCAGGAGGTTTCTGCTATGTGATATAACTTTGGTTTATGGGATCTTGCACTGGTTTCAAGTGAATTGAAGGGAAGGGTAAAAAAAAACCCAATAGATCTTCTAAATAAGGCTTTTGATTTCAAAACAGCAAATTTTCAGAAATAACAGGTGCCAGGCAGTACAGAGTAAAGCGAGACTTGCCGAACAGCAGGCTGAGGTAAACCCTGCAAAGAAAATCAGAATAAGATTTTAGCCGTATGCACCAAAAGAGAAGAGCGAAAGCCTGCTAAGCGTGGCCTCCAAGTGCAATTAATTTTCATTTCTGTTTTCAGTGAGGATGATGATGCTGAACAGGAGGGCAAAATGGCAAATGGGAATGAAGTTACAGAAATGGAAATTATCACACTGGAAGTGTGGTGAAGCAAAAGAAGTTTAATATATGCAAAATGGGGGGAAAACAGAGACTTTGGATCTAACTTACACGATTGTAAAGTCATGAAGACTAGGTCCTGGTATACAGGTTTTAAACAAGTCTGTACAATCAGAAGTGGAGCTCTATAACTAAACCAAAGGGAAAATGTCCTGTTTGTACTCAGATGACTACAAGCCACCAGTGCAACACGGCCATGAAAAGAAAAGTGCAGTCTCTGGTGTGTACCAGAGTTAGTATCCCCTAAGGAGTGTGGGAAGTGCTTGTGCCATTGCACAAGGTCCCACGGGCCTCACCTGTCTTCAGCCTTGGGCTCCAGAAAGGTGACTTCAGAGAGGTGCGGGTACAGGGAAGGGCTCTCACCCCGTGCAGAGGGATGGAGAGACTGTCTTACAAATGGAAACTGGAAGAGTAGGGTCATCTGAGCCTAGCCAAAGTAAGTCTGAAGGGAGCTCTGACTATGCTCGGAAAATATACAAGAAGGTAAACAGCAGGAACGGGAAAAGGCTGTTTCACTAAATGACTCTTCTGGCACAGGAACAGAAAACTGTTGATAAATAGATTTAAGCTGGCAGTTGTACATATTGATGGCCAACTACATAACAGCCACCCAGCAGGTGCAAACAGGTTAATAACCTAATTCAAGACAGGATGGTCAGTTAAGGAAAAGGGATTATATGATGGAGCATGGGTTATAGGAAACACTGGATTTGGTGATCCGTGGACTCCTTATATTCTTTTAGCTCACTCTGCGTTCAAAACAATTATAGTATCTACCTTTCAAAGTAATAGGACTACCTTTTGACTTCTCACGGAGTGTTGCTATTAACAATATTATCAATGCCACAGCATTGGCAACAACTTTCACTTCTTCCCAGTTATATGAATCCAAACAATGACGTCCCAGTGTTTTTCAGCCTGCACATCAGTTGGTATTTAGTAATCATCAGAATATTTTTATTTACTTCATATGGATACTGCACCTTTTTACAGATTAAAATTACCAATTATACCCAAAATGGTAGATTAACATCCCTGTTAAATTACAGGCAGTGTTTAATGTTTGAAGTTTAAATATACCTGCATGATTAGACTAACAAGATGTGACCTCTGTGTTTTTCTTGGTGTGCTTACAGGGACTTGGATACTTGCCAGCCAGATTGATCCATGTTCTTAACCCATTTTGCAAATGCAATTACCAAGGGGCTTAGATAAAGTCAGTGCAAGAGAAAATAAAGTTATTCATGGGCAAGATAAGTCTGTTTAATACCACAGAAACTATTCCTTCATTTGCAAGGAAGCCCTTCAAAATTATTTTGTCACAGTAGCTTTTCCACGTTGGCAAGTTAGCTCCAAGGGTACAGCTGTATACCAGCTGAGGCAAAGGGTAAGCTTCAGTTAGCTTTAGCAGGAGCAGGGCTTAAGAGCATGTTTGCATCCTGCGGGAAGACACCCACACTGCTTCACCAGTGCTAAGGCCAGAAGCAGAAGCTCTGGGGAGCTCTTGTCAGAACAGTGGGAAGAATATGTAAATAATGTAGTTAAGAATATACCATATACTGGTATACTGCCAGTTTTATAAGTCTTGTCCAAATTCCTGGCTGCCTCTGGGCATAATCTGCACAGAGACAGCTGAAGTGCTAATGAACTTGCACTCGTGGCAGTGCAACGTGGGAAGCAGGAAAGGTTAATAACTGATGGGACTGGCTTGGCCATGCATGTCTGGGAAGCAGGGATAGCGAGCAGAGAGAAGAAAGTGCACAGATGGCTTCTTTAAATTATGTGAACGTCTTTGGATAGGATAGGAAAGGTAAAATAACATTTTGGCAGAATTTCCTAGCTACTCTGCATGAAGGGGGACATGCAGACATACTTGGGACAAAGGTGGGCAACAGCAAATTAGTATCTCACCTAGGTAGTGACTCAGCGCTTAAGCATAAGACCTACTGCCATTTTACATGCCAAAGGGTACCTGAGCCGCCCAGAAGAGATGTCCTGGCAGATTAGATGCAGGACCTACAGAAGGGCTGTGCGCTCCTGGAATGCCAGGCAGGCACCCTAGGAGATACCAGAATGGACCAAACACCTATCTTCAGGTACCTGACTCACCCTGTAATAACCAATTTCTTGCTGAAATCCCTCCCCCTCCACCATCTTCAGCACCAAGAAGCAAACAACATTGCCAGAAAGCCAAGACAAATAAAAATCCCAAGAAATGTGTGATTTGTTACCAGTCTATGCTAATCCTGCCTGAAACAAGGTAGTCAGACCTGGCATTGTAAGGCTTTTATGCCAGTTATTGTGCTAATGAACCTATACTGTTTATGAGGTGGCTCTTTTCTGCCTAGTGTTGCTTTATAGAGCATCCTTGAAATAACAGTGCAAATGTTAACTGATCACAGCTTTTAGTTAGAGGGATTTTTTTAGCTGATTTGCTGAGTTAATCGGCCGATGTTCTTCTTACCTGTACCTTACCAACTGTAATCCTGAGTTTAGAAGTGGTATAATCATATTTAGGAAACATGGTTTATTACCTGAAGCCTTGGTTCTGAGAAAAGATTGCTTGCGGACCCAACCATTAAGAATGATTGACTTGCTGCTTAGTGCTACCCACAAGCTCAGGTCTCTGCTACCTTGGAGATTTCTCCATCGCTTGGTGCACAAAATGAGTACTCTAGATCTATGGTCAGGCAGTAGTCATCCCCTAAGGGTTTCATGAGGTCAGCTGCAGTCATTTATGTACAAGATCAGTATGTTACTGTTGAATAGGTCCTTGGAGTTGCCAGAAGTCAATCTGGGGGTGCAGATGTCTGCCAGCTGCATGCATAAAGGCATTCTGTGCTAGGCATTTGGAGTGCAATATGCCTGAAGATGGGAAGCAGCATGAAGGTTACATGCCTATATGGACATCGGCAAATACGTTATACAGAAAAAAGAATCAAAAGCTTATAGCTGAAAACCTCTTTTTGTATTCAGTGTATTATATACAGGTGTCTGTGAGACTCATGAACTCATCTCTTTGTCCCCTTTTGTCTGGGGCCACGAGGAGAACAAAAGTGCCGTTATTTCCCTCAGCTTATTTAAAACATGTACATATCTGCATGAAAAGTATGGTTGTAGTCAAACCTCACACTCAAGAGAGCTGAACACAGAAATCGGGGAGAGAGATTTTTCCATGATGCACAACTGACCCGATGTGTTTTAGGGAGCAGAGACAGTGCCTTCTTACAGAGTGCTGGAGACTGGCCGTAACTGAAGCAAGGAGCTGGGACAAGAGGACTCAGACAACGCAGAAAATACCCTGTCTTAGATACATGGGCAGCAAGGGTGGGTATTACTGAGCTGCTGAGGTCAAAATAATTACAAGATCTGAGGTTAGGACAAAGCTTTTCCTTTTCCTCTCCCAGCCCCAACTAAGACTAAAAGAAACATTTTACTCTCCTCTGCAGCACGAGGAATGGTTTGCCTCTCAAGCTTATCTTGGCCAAGGAGAGGCAAATCTTGGAGGCTCAGGGTCCACTTCTGTTTCTGTTGAGAGGTTTAGGACACAGGTCACGGTTGCATTTACTTCAGCTGACCCACCAAACCCTTCCAGACCTCACCCGGCTCTGCACTTCCTCTCTCCAACACAAAGCAGTGTTCCTTATCCTTCCCTTAGTTTCCAGTTTGGGTGCCTTGATGGTCATCCAGCATTCATATGATCTTGATAAAACATGTAAATAGTCTAGGAGCATTAGTCAATCTGCTACCATTTTAGGGGCCTTGGGCTTTGTGGCACCTCTGTCTTATGCCCCTGCCTGAAGCATAGAGCAATTTAATCTCCTGAAAACTGAAATGCTTTTGTCTGCCTAAAGTGTCAGCAGGCTCAGTAAAGAATGGCTTAAAGATTTGTAAAATAATGAACACAAGGTCAGACTGAATGGTATAACGTACCCCTGTAGTCTTAAATGCAGTTAAATCATCTCGTCCCTGTTACTCAAAGCATTACTATCTATAGACTCTGGGAAATAAAGGAAAGAAAGCACAGTCCCACTACTGCAGTCTTGAGTCACTACAGTTAAGTACAAGTAGAAGAGAGAAAGATGAGCTAGTAAACCAGGAAGCAGAAAAGGTAAAAAGGAAAGACAAAAACAGGCAAAGAGAGGGCACTTCTGCAGAGAACAGTTTGGTCTGCAAGAAGGAAAATGGAGGTGAGAAAAGAGCTTCAAGCTTGCTTGAATTAATAGTGCAGGTAGAACAGATCTGAACACAGAGAGGAAGAAAGGCAAGAAAAGCATCAAGGACAAGCAAGGATGTACACAGGGCACCTTCACAAAAATTACTTTTAGTTTCTGTTGAAACTGGTGAAAAAGACAGACTTTTGGAGTAAAAATTGATTCAGTCAAGGGAGGTCCCTTAAGTTGATTTAATTGATCTCTAAGTCTAATACTAGCCTCCTGTTCTTAAAAATCTGCTACTCTATTTTTCCTTTCCTTTTAGTGCTGTAGGTGTTTGGTTCTTCTTAGTGCTAATGATTGGTTTTGGGGGGGGACACAGCGAATCAGTCACTAACTCAAATAGGAGGAGATTTTTTAGTTGTTTTTCTTCATCCTAAGGTACTTTCTCTCTGTCTTTTCCATTAGCGCAGTTATGTTTCATGGCATGGTAAGATCTCTGATGACTATACAACCAGCAAAAACTCTTGAGAGTGAATATGTTTAGCGTTACAAGACACCCACCTGTTCTAGTTTTGTAAACACAGTACTTGCCACTTTTCAAATATGTTCAATTCAATTTTAAATAAAATTTCTGCATTTTGCCTTTTGATATGCTGCCCTTCTGAATACATTTTGCCTTTCAAGTAAGACTTATTATGGTGATACTGAGGACTAACCTCTACCACTTTTTCTTGTGTTGATATTTTTTTTCCTGGATCAATCCAGGTTTTAATACAATTAAACAAACACCATCGCACTCCTATTGAGCAAGGCGGGCAAAATCTGGGCTCGAGATGGTGATGTCATTGCTGTGCCGGCAGTTTGGCTGGGTTCTGACCTCATTGGAGCCTTGCTGGCAGTGCTTAATACAGATAATGCATAATGAGATCACTATCTGCTTTCTTAAAAAACACATAACTTAAAATAGACTGGAGGAACACTCATGGATTTTTTGTGTCAGGTATAGGCAGCCCAAGTGAAGTCGAAAGTGCATTTCTGTGAGGTTCGCGCCAAGTTGTTTATGGCATTCCCAAATATTCGTCATGAAATTCTTCTGCAACCCATTGTAATACACAAAGACTCTAAATCCCTCCAGGCTTCACAAAGATTTGTGCAGAGATTATAAATGAGCAGCAGATTAGCACGAGATGAAAAAATCTGTTCTGTTAGAGAGCTAATCTAATCTCAGTCAGTTGAGTCAATGGCCGGGTTTGTTGTGTGTCTTTATAGCGAGGTCTGACAGATCTCTCTCCCTGTATTTGGAATTTCAGTCAAAATCAACGTATCGGTTTGGATCGAGTCTTTGCCCTCTCGGATGGCTGACCCCCTCTCCAGCATCTCTGCCGCGCTTGTGCCTGACTCAGGCAGCTTGGCTGTACCAGGCAGGGCTCTGCCGGGCTGCAGCCAGGTAACAGGCAATGCAGAAAGCAAGCTGTCAGAAGGCTGAAGATAAGGACTTAAAAAAGAAAAAAATTCAGAAAAATTAAAGCAGATGCAACAACTTCCAAAGCCAAGGGAAGAACTGGGGAGGAGGGAGAAGGCTGTTCTGCTGAAAAGAGGAGCTGTATGTGCATCACGCTCTCCTCAAGGCACAAATATAGGTCTTGCTGTTTTCAGCATCCCATGGCCGAAAGGGCAGTAGAAGATCAGTGTCTCCCGCTTGCTTGTCGTGGTTTCTCCCGAGAGCAGTCACACGTGGAAGTCCAGTCTGAACTTTGTGGGACTGTCAGGCACTGTAAGGTTAAAACGAAGAGGAGCGATCACATGAACACACAGGCTGCATGCAGCTCTCCCTGTGCCGTGCCAGGGTGGTACAAGGGAGCACAGTCAACGGCCTTGGCACAGGACTAGGAGCTAGTTTTGCCTAAGTTTTAATCCTGGCTAAATCATCGAATCCTCTCTATGATCTTTGACAAGCTACAGAATGTAGATATAGAAAAGTCTTATTAGTCCACATAATCTAGTTCTCTACAATATAGGATTAGCCTGTAATCTTTATTTACTAGTATTTCATGAGATGGAGCTTCTGACACTTTACCTGTAGTACGGTTGTGCAGTCCAGTATTCTCAGAGTCAGGAAAGTTTTCAGTTATGTTGCTTTAAGATGAAAGTATTAAAAAAATCTCCCCCTATTATTCCCCATTTCTGCCCATATCATGAAGAGCAGCATTGGAAAATAGGTCTTCTAAATCATAACACATCTAAACAAAAAAGGATCGAGGTAAACAATTCTTTCTATAAACAGAGCTGTTCAGAAATAAGCTGCATTAGTGATGTCTCTTGGCCTGCCCTGCAGGCAGCCATCCTAAGGGCAGGCTGTACTTGTCCCCTTCTCCTTGCTGATCCACCATTACCTCCTGCCAGGCCGACTGGGCTTGACCAGGAGCTGTGACCCAGTAGTAGGAATAACAGCAAATTCCTTGTATAAAATGAAATGCTCTTATCTGTCCGCAGGAACGTTAAAAGAGCTAGGAAAAAGGTTAAAAATAGCAAAACCTTAAAACAAATAGCTTACCTAAAGTAGATTTTTCTCGTTAGTGTAAGTATGTTCCAGTTAGGCCAGGTACTTAAAGCTGTTCGGCTGCACGGAGCAGGTTGCCGCTTCCAAGTGTTCCCACTTAGAAGTGCATTTCCCCTTTCCTTTGAGTCTCTACTTTTCGTCTGCATTTTGGTTAGAAAGTTCCTACATGAGAGCCCCCAGGGTTTCTAGCAGGGGTGTTTCATCTCACCTCATCCATTTATGCCGGCATTGCCCTCCGCTCCACCCCCTTGTGGGCGATGCCTTGGGTAAGCGTCCTTTTGAGTACTGGTAATTTGGTTGCACCTGTAGTCAGTGTGTTGCATATCTACAATCCAAAACTAACACAAGCTGATTTAAACTGGAGGGTTTGTAAATATTAGAAAGAGCTCAAAACAGCTATTCTTGTGTCTGTGCTTTATTCCCAAAATGCTTAAGACTTTACCTGTATTAATAAATTAAACGTGCCCAGGAACATTCCCAGGCACTGAAATCCCTGATATGGAGTGGCCCATGTCTGTGCTTGCAGACCAGGCAGGATACAGCAGGTACCTACAATTACACAGCTGAATTAGACCCAGTATCTCTCACCAGTGGTGACCTGAGAGACCAAATTAAATTACTTTTTCTTTGGAAGACATGTCAAAAGTTATGTCAATAAATAAGAATAACAAACTATTACCATCATCTAAGTGCATGAGACTTTTACTAGTGTGCAAAATATCTCCTCTATACACCAAAGCAAAATGAACATATGGGAGTTATCTCTGCAGGATTTGGTTCGGCTCCAGATTGTAGACACGTAAAACTGGTGTCTAACTGCAGGTATTTTTGTGTGAGCTATGGTCTGTGTTCTCACTGTAGTCGATGGATATGTACTCAGTACAGCTCAAGGACCTAGAGAGCAATTCGGCTAACCAGATACAGGACTTTACTTTAGGGAAAACTGAATTGCTCTCCAGACTCCATTGGCTGTATTAACTAGACAACTAAATCCTACCTGTGAAGTCTGTGGGCTCTGCTTTATGTATATAGACAGATGGTATCATCTGTGCAACGTAAAGGCAAGGCTTTCGTACTGCCCACAGAACTCTCCCCAGTGCATGTGTCAGATCTGTCCCCAAAAGCCTTGTGTTTTCAGGTACAGTTTGTCTGAGTTGTTACCAGTCCTTGTGGTCCCAAGGGCCTCCTTAACTTTTCACAAGCAAGAAGACTGCACTTGCTTGGATCCTTGGTTTCTTTGGATGCTTGATCTGCCAAATTATCAACTAAGTCTATGAAAACATAAGGATATAGCATAAAAACTAGCCATGGTCAGGCAATCCACCGTCTTCTCTCTGAGAGGTAGGAGAAGTGTTCTGGAGGTGCTTCTGTTGATTCAGCAAGCGTGGTGGTTGAGTCCATTTAGTGTATCTGATATCAGAGCTACTGAACAGAAAAAATAGTACCTTTGGTTAGTGCAAACAGCAGTATAATGAGGAGTGTTTTCTTGAAAAAACTCATCAAAAGAGTGCAGTGATTTGGTTGTGTACTTTCAGCATGTCGTATTGTTATTGCTGGGTTATCCAGAAATGTCTTCAGTTAAGGAGCAGCTGGTATTTTCTTCATGGACACAAGCCTTTTGTCTTGCTGAGTAATTTTTTAAACAAATTAGCTGACCTATTACATAGATAAAATAATGGCTACTGAACAAAAAATAGTACCTTTGGTTAGTGCAAACAGCAGTATAATGAGGAGTGTTTTCTTGAAAAAACTCATCAAAAGAGTGCAGTGATTTGGTTGTGTACTTTCAGCATGTCGTATTGTTATTGCTGGGTTATCCAGAAATGTCTTCAGTTAAGGAGCAGCTGGTATTTTCTTCATGGACACAAGCCTTTTGTCTTGCTGAGTAATTTTTTAAACAAATTAGCTGACCTATTACATAGATAAAATAATGTTGCGTGTAGAGGTCTAAAGTGATTTCTGGTTAATGTTTTGTTGACAATTTGACTTACTTTATTTGACTCTTTTGTACTCAATTTCTTACCACTTAATGAAACTACTACACTACTGTGCTAATTTACCCATTAATTCATTTAATTCTTTATGGCATTAAGGAAAACAGCTTATTATATTATACAGAAATAGGTTATGAATTAACATACCTCATTACATATACATTCGTGTATATATAGATATTAATCTACAATGCCTAAGTGAACTCCTATGGTTTGGCTGTCCTATAAATCACCTCTAGTTAGATGATCACAAATGAGCAAAACATTTTTTGCAGATGTGAAAATCCTTTTTTGCCTATAAAATGACTGCAATAAAAAATAGAAGATGGTTATGACAGATCTGGGTCACTAACAGAGTGCTGTGCACTAGCAAGATGTTAGAAGCAGCAATATATGGAGTTCTTTTAAAGACAGCAGATACAAAGGACCTCCTTGGTCTCATCCCTTTCTGTCATGTCATATAATCTCTTTGGTAAAATGATCAAGCTCCATCTTTATCCATTATTCACCCTAGAAGACTCTTTTACTTCTGTTGTGATTAGAAACCTTTTATTAGTTTGTGGTTCAGGTTTTTTAATGGATAGTTCATCTTTTGTTCAGCATTTTGTATTATGTGAGAAATTCTAGTAAGAAGAATTTAAATTAAACTTTTTAAAATGCGAACTTCTAAAAGCCTTACTGAGGTAAGTGAGATGATGAAAAACCTTATGATTGCTTGGGCACTAGGGGCTCAGTTCAGTTACCCACATGTCAGTCTAATCCCATAGGAAGGCCACCTGGCCTCCAGCAGCTTCTTGAGAAGGACATTGGCTCCCCATTTGTCACAGCTGCTGTCCCTGTGCAAATGCTCAAGTATCTGGCAGGTAGACAACTGAATCCTGCCCTAGGAATGAGATTCAGGTCCAGATTCAGATCATAACCATCAGGTTAGATCTTCAGTCTAGGTGTCTACAAGCAAATTAGGTGTCCAAAGCTGTCCTTAAAGTCATTAGGAGCTAGAAAATAGAGCAAGCGGGTTCTAGGGTTGTCCTGGTTTCAGCTGGGATAGAGTTAATTTCTTCCTAGTAGCTGGTATAGTGCTGTGTTTTGGATTTAGGATGAGAATAATGTTGATAACACACTGATGTTTTAGTTGTTGCTAAGTAGTGCTTACACTAGTCAAGGACTTTGCAGCTTCCTATGCTCTATGGACTGAGAAGGCTGGAGGTGCACAAGAAGCTGGGAGGGGGCACAGCCAGGACAGCTGACCCAAACTGGCCAAAGGGACATTCCATACCATGTGACGTCATGCTCAGTACATAAACTGGGG
>NW_008794446.1:282772-303309 GCF_000699145.1 Aptenodytes forsteri
GGGGGAGTGAGTGAGCAGCTGTGTGGTGCTCAGTTGCCAACTAAGGTTAAAAAACCACGAGGGTGCACTGTTCAACTAACCAGATGTGAAAGAGAAAATGTGAAAGAGTTGAAAGAAGTAGTATTCCCATTGAGACAACAGAGAATGAGGTTGCTTGCTAAAGGCTTTTTGATGTTTCAGAGGAAAAAATAAAAACATTTGCACCACAGTAAGGAAGAAATGAGAAATAATAATGATGGTAACATACATCTCCCATTTCTTCATTTTTGTTCTTTAGCTGTCCACTAAGGCAGTAATGTTGGAAGACAGAATATGAATGAATCTGAACAAGTCAATAGTAAGTGAGAATTTCAAGCTAGTGTAATTCAGCCCGCAAGGCAGGGCTCCTCTACCATTTTTTCATGTTGTCTTCAAGGCTTCTTATGTAAATATTTGGGATTTTGGCAGGGTGCTTTCTCTTTTTTATTGAAGTGAAACATTTGCTGCAAGCATACTGAATGAAGTCTGCTTCGTAATTATTTGCAGTAACAACTCAGCAACGGAGACTTACGGTTGTAAGACTGCCAATTCTGTATTAATGTGATCTTCTTTTCTCCCTCTCCCGGCTGCAGCAAGCACGCAGTTGGTGTAGGAAGTCTGCAAAGCAGAACAAGCAACCATATCCATCTGTGTCAACAGATTCCCGCTTCACCACTCTGCCAGCCTTTCTTCCTCAGAGCCACCAATCTGTCCCTGAACAACCAAAAGAAATGGGTCAAAACAAGGTACATCATGCAAAAGGCCTTGGTCATCATCTTGGTTTCTCCCAGCAGGACCTGAGAGACAGTGATCGAGGAGACTTCACACGCAGATCCAGCAGTGCCTCCAGCATTTCGTGTTCATTTCAACGAAGCAAGTCTCTGTTCTGCTTGCCCACAGTGAACTCCTCCTCAGCCTCAGAGACTTTTCATTTCAGTGAACCATTTCAGTTCTTAAATACTGGGTCACCTGCAACCAGGTTAAAAACATGGAGATGCAGCCCCAGGCTTAACATTGACGACTTGGAGGGTGCCCAGGAGACTGATGTAGACACAGGGATGAAGCTGTCCTTCTCAGACCTGTCTGTGGTCTCTGCATACTCTGCCCTTAATGGATTTTGCAATGACTTGGAAGCCTCTCTTCCCCCACAGAAGCAAACTGTCGGTAAGACTAAACAGGCAGCCACCAGTGGAAGGCCTGTATCAGCCATGTGCAATACCTTTGAGTCAGCTGACGGTTCACTGCCTTCTCTCTCTGAATGGTCTTCCAGCTCATGCATGTCAGCATCTCTCTCCAAGCAGCCCAAACAGTCCTCGAGAGCAGCTTCTTGTTCCTTGGATGATCATGGTAGTGTTTGCCCAGCTTCACCAGCTAACGAAGAAGAATTTTACATCTGAGGTTTCTCTGTCTTACACCTTCCAGGGCAAACGTGTTCTACTTGTGAATGACAGCAGTGGGCCCACCTTGAGCTTGCAGAAGGTTCCTTGCTGAGGAGAAGGTGATGCAGCAGAGCATGCTAAATATTTGAAGAAAACATTTGGATCCCTCAGAGATGGGTGTCCCCAAACGATGTACAGTAAAGCAGTCTGAGCTTGCACCCTGTAAGTTTGTGCTGGAGGGGATGATCAGAGGCTTGTCCATGGCAGTGCAAGGTGGATGGTTTCTATGACTGACCCTTGGACTGGTGGTGAAGGAAATCCCAAAAGAGGCACACACTAATCCAGTTTTCTTTGGCAGAAACTGAAGAGTGATTTGTGACACCAAACTGCTTTAACTTTTCTGAGAAATTCCCTTAACTCAGCAAAGATGGGAGGGGAAAGGGGTCTTCTTTCCCTTTCACAAGTTCCAAAGGCAGCTCTAAGCACAGCAGGTGCCATTAACACGTCTCCAGTAGAGTCAGGCATTTCCTGCGAGGACACACACGGTTCCTTCTAACTTCTGAGAGTTGGCCGTGCTGAGGTGGGGAGAAGCTTCACTCCTTCCCCAGGGAAGAGGAAGCTCAGCTGTATCTGTTACTTCGACAGTCCAGGATGTGGAAAGTGCCAAAAGGGAAACCTTACAGAACATTTTCAACCCATCCCCTCAAAAAGCCCATCCTTTCCAGATGGAAGGGAGCCATCTGGGCTGTTGTCTGACCGCTCATGTAGACAGTGGTAAACCCAAGTAAACCATGTTTGCTACTTCTAACTCAGGCAATACAGAGCTTACCTTTTTGGAATACAAAGCAAGGAAGACAACCCAGCATTTTTATATATTGCTACACCACTAGTCCCAAATATATGGCAGCTCCCTATTTTTTAAGGGGTTGTTATTTTATTCTTCATATTTCCAGTGCAAGCATACTTCTTTCTGAGTAAAACACATTTCTTCTCAAATACCTCTCTCCAAAGGGAGAATGAATCAAATTTTACTGGCTTTTCAAGTGATGTTTTTAAAATATGCATTCTTGATAACCTGTTTTGCTCCAATTCATTTGGTATTAAAAAAAAAAAAGTAAAAAGCTATTAATATGACAGCTAAGTACCTTCACGAGGATTTAAGTTGTATATACAGATTGCATCATGCATGTTCTGAAAAGTTACATTTTTGGCAGAGAAGTGGTGCCAATTGCAGCTCTGGCCTACCCAGTGAGAAAATGACCATGTGAAAAGGTGTATGTATAATGCTGTATGTAACCTATATACAGGTGCAGATGCTGAAGACCTACCATGATGGCGTTGTGGTGGATGGAATAAAAACACATTTGCAGAGAAAAATGTTTGCTATATTACCAGGCAGTTTTACTCAGAAGAATTGCTGCTTTGAAAAAAAAAAAAACCCAAACAAAAAGCGCACACATACTCTAAATAATATTTACAAAAAGTGGAACAGGTCCCCTGACCCATTTAAGTAAATGCACAGTTTGTACAAATAATTCCGGAAGAAAGTCTGGGGAAAATTTAGTACAGGTTTATAGGGGAGGAGGGGGGATTCCATTAAACCTGCACCCCCAATCCGGAAGACGCCAGAGGGATAGTCAAGAGTCAGGATGCTGCTCCTCAAGGCTTTTTCCTTTTGCTGTCATTTTCGCCACACACGGAAAGAGGCATCAGGCTGAAGTCCAAGTCTCCTCTTTGTGAGATGCTATCATAGCATGTACCAGAGGTAGACCTTGTCTTTTGTGCTAAACACCATGTATAAATAGGAAAATCTATTCAAGCTCTAAGAGCACAGGAGATTATCAGCCTCCTCCTGCCCTCCAAACTGTTCAGGCTTACTGCAGTTTTGAGCCGACTGTTCTTTTAAGAAATGTCTGGGACGAGAAATAGCACCAATGAAGGATTTGTCACGTTGTGCATGTGTTTACCTGCTCTATACTTCTTCAGAGTCCATGCAGCCTTTCCCCTGACTTTCGGGCCTTTAGATCAATCCCCCTCTGAATACAACGGACCCAATTTATCCAAAGTTGTGCTCCATGTTATTGTTTGCACCCTGTCAAAATACTTGTAAAACACTGTGAGGTCAGACCAGCAGTTTTTTCCATCAGCTTGCAATTCACCGTACGAGCAGCAATGCCTAGGACAGTCAGGCTTCACAGGTTTAAACTTATGATTCATTATTTTCTGTCATATTCATGGTAGTACAAAAATAAATGATGAAATAGCATTGTATATTTATGGGACAGCCATTTTATCAAGACTAGCCACTTCCAGATATGACAACCAACAAGATAATTTTGGTTCAAATCTGTTAAAAAATTTAGTATTCATTATTTGGAACAGGAGAAAAAAAAAGCCTTTTCACAATATTTTAATAATATAGATAACATTTGATCTGAACATGAAATCAAAAACTGGTTTGAGTTGATGTGTCTGTCTGATCCTGGAATCATGCCAACACCCAGACTCCTGACAAAAGCTGATTGGGGCTTTTAACGAAGAGGAGGCTTTGAAACATCTTTCCGCCTAGGGTATGCCTCTGCAAGAAGGAGTTCAGCACATCTGGGGGCCGTCTCCTGACGCAGCAGGAAGCACTGGTACTGAAGGTCTACAAACAAGCACAAGATAACTCAAGTGTCAATCGTGAGGCTCATGTGCAGCATTAACTGGCAGCTCCGCAAACATCTCAGTTCCAGATTTTACCACATTAATCCTAATGGGAAGAAAGCCAAATGAGCTTCCACAAACTCTGAATTTATGCTGTCTCCACTGGTTCTGTCTCCAAGTATTTCTGTTCTGTTTATTGATACTTAGCTAGAAATGAAAGTTTTAATTGTTTACATTCATGGTGCTTGTGACCAAGTTTTGGAATAACTGAGTGTCCTACTGTCAAGAAAAACAGAGATGATAGTGTACAGAAAACTTTTGTCTATAATAAAGCAAGCCAGATTTTGAAGAGTGTGTCACTGAAGGTAGGCTTCATTAATTCTCTTCCCATTATTTAAGAAGGGGCTGATCTCTTCAGAGAGTTGAATATGCACAAGTTTCATGGCATTTACTTATTGTTTTGATTAAATTATGAACAATGTCATTTGAGAACTGCAGGTTTTCCCTGAACTTCCTTCTCACCCCAGAATGTGTTGCTTCTGTGAAATAAAATAGAGATGAAAAGTCAGTTGTGCTTAACCTTCTGTGTGTTCATTTATGAAGTATTGCAGACTCACTGACTATTTTAACTAGGCTTCAAAATGACTGCAGTGACACAAGCTCTCCAACTCTTGGCAGTGCATGTCGGTGGGATAATTACAAAATAAACATAGCAAAAATATTTTTATGTTGGACTCAGCTTTGCCTCTGCAGACCGGATCTTTTGATTCTCGCTGTGGTGTTGTAAATCATTTGCTCCAGTAAAGCTGAATGATAAAATAGGAGCTGTGACACATATTGGTAATCTTGCGTGCTTAAATCCCATCTTGGTTTATTTCATGTACATTGGTCTTCATAATAGTGCTTCCCTCTTATTTCCATCAGTGTGTGGTGTTATCTATTATACATTTCTTTTTTCCCCTCATGGGACGTGTCTGCATGTCAACATTACATTGTATATGCAAAGCTATGTAAGTTTGGCTTTGTTTCATTTTTATGGTTTAACATTGTGGGTTTTATATATATTTATACGGCAGTTATGGTGTTGTACAAACATCAGGAGTTAGAATAGGCCTCTGGAGGTCATCTAGTCCAAAGTCTCTGCTGAAAGCAGGCACAAAGCTGCTCAAGCCTCAAAGCTTTGAAGTTAAATCAGGTTGTTCAGGACCTTGTCTGGTCAGGTTTGAAAATATCCAAAGGTGGCAATTTCACAGTGTCTCTGGGCAATGTGTGCCAGTGCTTCACCACTGTCATGGTGAATGAACAGTGGTTCCTAATCTGCAGTCAGAATTTCCCATGTTCAAACTTGTGATCTTTCCCTCTTGTTGTTTCGCTGTGTACCTCTGAGAAACTCTGGCTCTGTCTTCTCAATAATCCCCCTCTAGGTGTTGGAAGACTGCAGTTGCTCCCGCAGCTTCTTCTTGCACATCATATGCTCTAGCTCCCTGACCATCTGAACGCTCTCGTTTGTCAGTATCTCTCTTTTAGTGGGAAGCCCAAAACTGTATGCAGCCCTCTGGATGTGGTTTGAGGAGTGCTCAGTAGTCAGGAAGAATAATTTCCGTCAACCTGATGGCAACTCCCTTGCTTATACCACCCAGTATGCTGCTGGTCTTATCACTGCAAGGGTACACTGCTTAATCATGTTCAACTTGCTATTCACTGGGACCCCAAGATCCATTTCTGCAGAGCTGCTCCCTAGCCAGTAGGTCCTTAGCTTGTGCTGTCATACCAGGTTAATCCATGCCAGGTGCAGGACTTGCATTTGTCTTTATTGAACTTTGTGAGGTTCTTTTTGGCACCTTCCTCCAGCTAGTGAAGGTCTCTGTGAATGCTAGCCCTGCCCTTCAGTGTATCAGTCAATCCCCCCAGCTGGGGGTCATTTGCAAACTCGCTGAGGGTGCATTTCATCCCTTTATGCAAGACATAGACAAAAATGTTGGAACAGCACTGGACCCAGTGCTGACCTCAGAAGAATGCCACTTGCAGCTGGCTACCAGTTAGACTTTAAACTGTTGACCAGTACACTCTGAGCCTGACAATTCAGTCAAGTTATTCACCCATGTTGTAGTCTACCCATCTAGTTCATGTTTCCTTGATTTGGCTACAAGGATACTGTGGGAGACTATGTTGAAAGCCTTACTGAAGTCAAGGAAAATTACATTCACTGTTCCTTCTCCATCCACCAAGGAAGTTATCTCATCAAAGGCGGCAATCAGGTTAGTCAGGCATGATTTACTGTTGGCAAATACGTGCTGGCTTTTCCAAATCACCTTGAGCATGGAAATGGCTTTGAGGATTTCTTGATAATCTTCCAGGGGACTGAGGTTAGACTGATAAGCCTGTAGTTCCCCAGATTATCCTTCTTGCCCTTCTTGAAGTGGGTTATGACATTTTCTTTCTTCCAGCCATCTGGAACTTCACCAATCACCACAACCTTTCAAAACTGATAGAGACTAGTTTCACAATGACATTGGCCAGTTCCTTTAGCACTGTCAGATGTAGCCGATCTAGCCCCACGGACTTGTGTATGTCCAGCTTATTGCATCCCTGGCTGTGATTAGTGTGATTAGTAATTTGCTCCTCCAAACTTTGTTTGGTTGCTACTAGATACAGACACGTGGCAGGCCTGACAGCAGACCTTGTGAGTGAAGATCTTGTAAGTGAAGACAGAGGTTTTTCCAGTTACAGAAGACAGGAACTGTTCTAGTCTGTTCTGAACCAGTTTCCAGTTGTTCAAAGAAGGCTTCGTCTGTCTTCTCTTCTTGATTGAGTGGGTTGTAGGAAATGCCCACAATAATATCCCTTTTGTTAGCTTCTCCTGACCCATGAGCTCTTGACTGTTGCATCCTCTGTTGCCTTGCAAACGTGCATGCATTCATGCCACTCAGTTGCCTAGAGCACAAACCCCACCACCATCTGCCTTCCTTTCCTAGAGAACCTGTATCCAGCCACGGCAGCTCTAGTTACAGAACTGTCCCATCACATCTCTAATTATCTGTTTTTACATCCTGAGAGTGATGGGGTCTTTCAGGAGTGATTTTCAGGTTCAGCAGCCTGAGCATTGGCACTGGCCATCCCATCTGCCCAGCAGACTGGAGCTACCCTGGTCTTGGTAAGACAGTCCCATCTCACAAAGGGCTTTGGAAGCACAGTAAAACCATGGATGCGTTAACTGTTGAAGAAATCAGAATATTGGAACACACTGGTGTTTTCAGTGGCTGGTATCAGCAAGGAGATGAGCTCTTGTGATTCTGTACAGAAGCTTTTCAAGGCCTGCAGTTTCATGCCTAGGTAGCAAGCACTGCAGTGGCCTAGCTTGGACACATGAGTTTGCCTTCATAAGAACATATCCAAAGGCTATATGAATGATTGTGTGGCTGAGGTGCCATAGATGGCACTTTTGTAAATGGTTTTCCTCTCTTGAATTTGTCCAGTTGCTTTCTGAGCCCTTTTATCATCTGCAGCATCCTGTGGCAGGGAGTTCCACTGCTACATGTGGAACTACTACATGTTGTACAGGAAGGTTTATCTGCCAAACCTGCCACCTGCTAACTCCATTTGATACACCCTAGGTTTGCTCTAGGGAGAGACAGTCAATAGCCATTTCTTGTTCACCATTTTCAGGCCACTCATGGTTTTATAGATTTCTATAAAACCTCCCTCTGTTCTGTTTTCTCCTTTCAAGCTGAGAAGTCCTAATCTAGTTAGTTATTCTTCATAGGAAAACCATTCCATGCTTTTGTTCATTCTTGTTACCCTTCTGTTCTTTTTTTTCTATTCTGCTATGTGCTTTTTGAGCTAGGGGGTCCATAACCACACATAGTTTTGGAGATATAGATGCACTGTGGATTTACAGAATGGCTTGAAGGTGTTTTCCATTTTATTCTCTGTTCCCTTCCTAGTAATGTGACTTGCTGCTTTGACTGCGGCTGAGCACTGAGCTACCCTTTTCATAGATCTTTATATAGCCCCAAGGTCCAATTCCCAAGCAGTAAAAGTGAGTTCAGAGCCTACTATCATGTATGTAAAATGAGATTTATTTTTTTGATGTAATTAATTTTAGAATTAGCTACATTGAATTTCATCTGCCTTTTTATTGCCCAGTTGCTGTGTATTGTGAGAGTCTTCTGCAACTTCCCCAGTTGTCCATCATCTTTACTATCTTGGATGCCTAATAACCTCAACAAACTCCCATCTCACTAAGCCCCCCTTTTTCCAGGTTTAAGTCATGCTGAACAATATAAGCTTGAGTACAAATCCCTGCATGACTCCACTGCCAACCTCCTTCCACTGTCAGAACTGGCTATTTATTTCTACCTTCTGTTTCCTGCCTTTTAATCAGTCCTTTATTCACATACCCTTACCTCTTAAACCATCACAGCATGGTTTCTTTAAGAGGCTTTGATGAAGGACTTTGGAGAACTGTTCCTAGCTGTACACCTATTTGTTGATGCCTTCTGAAGACTCTCATAGATTTATGAGGTGTGATTTCCCTTTATAAAACCATGTTGACTCTTCCCCAAACTAACTCAAAATCATTTCTGTTCAGATAATGAATTCTCTCTCATGTAAGCCTGTCATTTGAGTACAGAGCAATCCTCCCTGTGGCATCCTTTCCCGGCTTCCAGGACTCAGTATAGTGTAAATTGCTAAATTTACACAGAATCCAGACTTCCTGAGCCAAAAACTGTGTTCAGATCCCTGTGTGACCAACTGCTACATTGTGCTACCGATGGATTTATCCTCCATCAATTTGTCAAATTTCAGAGAGTCTGTTGAATCTCTTTTCATTCCTTGGGCTTCCACAGCAGTTCATGGCAATGAACAGCACTGAATTCATGCCCTACATGAGAAGATAGTCACGTTTATTTGCAGCCTTCACCCAGATAATTTCACTGAGCGCTTCCTGTTCCAGAAGTCAATGCAGAGTGCTGGGGAATGTTACTTCAGTACCTGGGAAGAATCCTGTTGCCCTGATCCTGGGAACGAACGGGCTGTGAGATAACTGGGAGGAAATGTCCTGCACATGTGCATGTGGGGGAGGAATCCAACTGCTCGATGTGGAAAGCCCTGCAAGGCATTGTAAATCCTGTGATGGGAAATGTCTACAGCAGTAAATGGAAGAGGGACAAGGAGAAGGTTCAGACACTGGATCATTTGGTTGCTTGTTGGGTCTGTTTTGGACCTCTTCAAGCAGTTTTGTCCAAGACACTACCTGTTGCCCTTTACCCCAAGGACTCTTCCCACTATGGAAGAGGCTACATCAAGCCTGGGCCCCTCTGTCTCCAGCACTGTCCCACCAGACTTTGCATCTTCCTGTTCTCCCATATGCTCTTGGGCATCCCACAGGGCATGAAACTCAGCCCCTCAGGGTCATGCTGTAAAAACACCTCTCAGCTGCGCTGCAACGCGGTCCTCACTTTATTTCGGATAACAACCTCCCCTGCAAAGTGGGATAATTGTGTCCTAGAGCCGTAAGGATCCCGCAACAGTGCAGGGGGGAAGCCAGGCCAGCTGCTGTGTGGTATGTCTGTGACTGATGGGACAGCTCTGAAGGGTGTGGACACAAGTCAAACAGTGCTGGGCTGGCCTTGGAGCTGGAGATCAGTATTCAGCCTGCTTTTATTTAGCAATTTACAGATAGACAGCGTTGCTTCAATCTGGCCACAGAAAGGGCATCTAGAGTCTTAAGAGAGCTTCACAACTGAACAGGCGCACCCTGTCTCTGCTTTGACTCAGCCTTTTGTATTAAGCATGGTTCCCTTTAGAACCTGTTGTCCTTTTTAATCACTTTTCTCCTGAATATATGAGGCATAAAATACAAAATATCTTGGTAGGTGGAGGCCATTAACCCAATCTGCCCATCGTAAATAAAAACTGCTGACCATTGGTATGTAATGAAATGGCAATGGAGATGGATTTAGCCAAAGCTGACCAGTCGCTAAGAGAAATACCCCTTTCACGTCTCCATGACCGCGGAGTACCTGTATTTTGTGATGGGATCACAGCAATGCAGCATGCTGTGTTTTTTTGTGTACCTCGCTGGGAAGCCACCAGCCTGCAAAAGTTGCTAGTGCCATCTCGTGGTCTTCATGCACAAGAGTGTCAGCGCAAGGAGCTGCCAGCCCAGGCAAGTGACACCCCCAGGGCACCCGGCGGGGGACACTGCGGGCCCTGGCACTGTGCCCTCCGCACCCCGCAGCGGTTCCTGGCGAGCCTGAGACGCGCCCCCATCCCCAGGGTCTGGCAGGCGCTTTGCAGCAAGCGTCCCTGAAGAGCGCGGGGTGAACACGGTGACGTTCACTTCACAGCACAGTAGAAAGCGAGCCTTGCCCCAGCCGTCTCTGCCAACAAGACCTGCCTGCCCTCGCACCCTCTGTGCCCTGTGTTTCACTATTAGCTGCTGACAGCGCCTGTGCTGGGCTTTCACCCCGCCGCTGTGTTTCATCACCCTCCCTTCCATCACAAAGCTCGGCAGCAGAATAACCGGACGGCTTGATGACCCAAGCGGCTCTGCTGTGTTGTTTTGCTGCATCGGAGCCACGGGTGAGGAAGTGGCCACAGCCCACGGGGTGACCACTCAGGGCTGTGCTCGGGATGGAGGCGAGCATCTGCTGCGAACAAGCCCTTGAGCATGACACGGTAAGCCAGCTGGCTGTCACAGATTCCCCTATTTACTTTAATGGAAATTTTAGCCCTCCTGGTACAGAGATAGTCTGCTAAGTATGACCCAACTCCTGCCAAGACAACACTTCTTGTTAGGTTAGAAGTGCCAGCAGAGCACTCCTGCTCCTTAGGTGTAATGCACTCGGTGACAGGGCCTCCCGAAACTGATGATACAGTTTAAGTATTATGCAACACATAATACTAATTTTATAATTCCTCCTACTTCAGTGAATTAACAGCCATCTTTTTGCAGTTCACATGTGCTATTGCATGGACCGATTTTTTCAAACTGGATTGTGATTAGGAGCAGGTGGGGTTTTATATGGTTTGCCATGACACAGCTATGAGTCCCACTTTTTCCTACTCTGTTTTTTTTTTTTTGTCACAAGAAAGCAAAGCTTTAATTAATTACTCTGCTCATGGATTTTGAGTAGTTGCTAGCATTCCCTTATTGTGCCACGTAAAGCCACAGAAATGCAGCCTCTGCCCTTAAGTTTCTCTCCCAGCACTTTGCTGCCTTGCTTTCTTTCAAGAGATGGCTGGTCTGTGGTTTTCCCACAGGAGGGGTGAGGATGCTCATTCCCACCATGCCACGTTTGTAAAGACTGCCGAAATTTTGAAGAAAGGAGTTTCGGGGCTGCCTACGGCAGCAATAGGCATAGCTGTTGCTGGGGCTGCCGCTGCTGCCCGCCTGGGTATGCGGTGAGGAGGCAAGAGCTGGAGAGGAGGGCAAGGGAGTGCTGGGACAAACCAAATGGCAGGAGAGGAGCAGAAAGATAGGATCCAGCTGTGACCTTCCTCCCTTTTTCTAGCTCCAGATAGCGCGCCAGCTCCAGACACACAGGGCCATGCAAGACCCTGCTCTTCAAGGCATCGGAGTGAGATATGGGGATGGTGGAGGGGAGCCATCAGCCTTAGGGGCTAAGGACACTGAAGCTGTGAGGTTGCCAACAGGGCCCAAGTGCACAGAGTGTTTTCCAGGTTTCCAGGACAACCTTTGTTCTGAGCTGATGGGCTGGTTCACTGTTTCAACCCCTTCCTTTGCAGATGAGTTCCCTTGGGTTCATGCTGCCTGTCCCCACAGACCCTCCTCCTCCTCCCTGTCCTTCCCTACCTCCCCTTAATCTTCCCTTTTCTTTTCTTTATCTTCCCATCCAGCTCATCCATCTCCTTCACAAAACCCCAGGCCCAAAAAAATCACACTCAGTACAGCACTAACCCCTCCTTGGCCAACACGAGCCTGGAAGTGCTCCCGCTCTTCCCATCTCCCAGTTCCCCGACACATCCCCTGTCTCATCTCTTCAGACAGGATCCAAGTTTGGGGCTGTGCCTGCGGCTCTGTATCCAGAACAGAGCAGGACAGGCCCCAGGCTCCTTTCCTCCTGCCCACTCCTCTCCTCAGCATCTCCTTGTTGAATCAATGGGATTTGGTACTTTTACCTTATCTCTAGCTGCAGGGTACAAAACTCTGCTTTCAGCATCACTGGGAATCGTTCAGTGACATCGGCGAGGATGCTGCTGCAGGTGTGCCCTCCTCTTCTCTGGGCGTGAGGGCTCGTTGTCTGTTAGACATACCAGGTCACCAGAATGTGCCTTTTCTGATGCTGCAATTTTTGGTAGATGGTCCAAAGAAAACCTGGCTGCTCTCTGGAGTGACAGCTAGCTTGCAGCCTGACACGAATGAATAGCATAGCAAGATGGAACAGATTTTTGCCCCAGGCCTTCTCTGCTCATGTGTTAAGTTTGGCAGCATCATTTGGAGAAGAAGCGAATTAATCTTATTGGAGTTGTGTACAAAAGAGACTGGGGCGGGGGGAAGGGAAAAAAAAAAAAGGATGTGTGAATCCATGTTGATTATTTTGAAGCCATAAACAAGTGGCATCAGAAAAGAATTTGACAACCATATGGACTTTCAGAAGTGTGAAATCTTCTGAAAATTATATGCAATCATGTAAAGACTGGCATGAAAAAAAACGGAGACTTGAGATATGGATGGATGAGAAGTATAGACAGGGGACTGCAATCTGGAATACAGGAGTTAAGATTCTGGGTACATGAAAAGAATGCTATATAGAAAAAAGTTTATAAATTAAATTAAATTAAATTAAATTAAATTAAATTAAGGTACAGAAGAGAATTCTCCCAAAGGTGAGAATCTATCTCTCAAAGGTGATAGGAATAACAGTCAGTCCTATTTCTTATTGCTGGTTCTTAGAACTAGACTCTTTAGGGAACTGCAGTCTCAGGGATTGAGCAACAACTTTTCCAGGAAAATAATCATTGTTTTCCTGGGAAGCTTCACTGAAGATGCCACATGCAATCTGGATTTTGCACAGGGCAAAAACTACAGGTACGAGAGAGCAGGTCCTGCTGAAGGGCATCAGCCTGTTTCCGCTGAGTTCAGTAACTAGTGTGACAGTGCTAGGTTTGTCCCCTGATGTTGACCAAGCGAGTGAACATCACCACTTCTTGCTCCCAGAGCTTGGGAGGTGCTGGCGTTGCCCCTGAGAGGCAAGTAGGAGGACAAGAAAGCAGATTTGCAAACTTTGTAGCTAACTTTGGTGTAGCACATCTCCATAAGCATATGGAGATGTGCATATGGTGGGGACATCTCCGTGGGCCACAGGGCCTGACAGGTGAAGGTGCATGATATGAAGTCACCCATACACTGGGAAAGGAGTTAATTGCTGCTCTGCTGTCTTGGGGAAATGGGGGCTATTGGCAGGGGCGACTCATCAGATCTGGACAAGGACCACCACACTGCGTGCGGTCTTACCTGCTAGGAGGAGAGAAACTTGAGAAGTCTAGACTCTCTCTGGGGGACTAAGTGCCACTCTGAGCCTCTTTACACCCTGAGTGTTTGATGTCTTTCCCCTTCAAGTTATCACAGTGCACAATACTGTGAGACACAAATTGCAGCAAAAATCTATTCAGGTTTGATTTATAAACGGCCCTGATATGCCTCTGATTTAAGCTTCCCCTTTGGCAGCAGCCCAGGTCCGGATACTGGTTTGTAATGCTCATCACACCATGAGAGAATGGGAACAGTGGATGAAAGGTGAAAAACTGAAAGTGGAAAACAGACCAGCTGTGCCATCCTAAAAAAGCAGGAACAAAAGTAAGCTGGATGCTCAGAGAAGAAATGATCTATCATGAGAAAACACAGATCAGAGCAAAAGCTGGCTTTCATGTATCAATGTGTGAGATGTGTGATGGAATGAAATGTATGACGTATGTGAAAAGTATCTATTGGCATAGTTTGGACATTGGATCTGATACCTCAGCAGAACTTTGGCTGTGAAGTTACCGTGGTTTGGAAAGGGGAAGATGATGTTACCTGTGCATCCTGTAATGCACGTTACTGCATTACCAAAGCACTGGGGTCTCAGCCCAAAGAAATGCAAAGATGACTGATATAGGGGAGCCCAGAATCAACTGAAAGATCCTAGCTGATGTCCAAGGGAGCACTTGTGGGATTTTGGAAGCCCTGTAAAATGTGTTTGTTTAGATCAGCAAAGGTGTGTGAAAGTTAGTAACAATCATCTCTTCCCCCTTCAAACTGACAATCACTTAATTGCCCCAATGGAAAAGCTGCTATTTGAGCCCCTTCCTGGCACGTTTTGCATCCTCCTGGGAAGGAGCAGCAGGCGGCAGTGGCTGCTCCTTCTCCATCAATATCAGATATTCCCTGAGCCACAGAGAAAAGCAAAAGGCCCCTCTGTGATGTGGTGTATAACAAGGCTCTCGTATGGCAGCTCCAGGATCCGTATCTCTAAGAAGCAGCTAAAAATTTCTTACATGGTTGGTTCATTACTACAGCCACAGCAGTCTGAAAAGGGCGGAAGCTTGTGTGTCCAGCAGCTTCTCTTGGCTACATCCATCAACAAATATCCTGCCTCCCTACAGACTTCACTGGTCTTACACAAAGTGGAAAGTTTCAGCAGGAGGACTTCAGAGCAACCTGCCTCAGCTGTCCGGGGAAGGCGGTGGGAGGCAGGGAAGGAGGAGCTCCTGGGAGATGCAGGCTTTACGACTACACGGCAGATCAGACAGGGGAGGATGTGCATGTGCGTCCCTCATAGCCCAGCTATGGTGTCCCATCACTGAGGCGTCACAGGAAACCCAACTCGGAAGCAGCTAAAGGGAGGTGAGAGGGATCCCAGCCTTCTTCTGCCATTGCATGGGGTCAGTGTTGAGGACACCACGTGGGTCACACCAAGCACTGAGAGAGCAGCTGGGACATGGGGGGATGAACAGGTTGTTCCACGCTGAGCGCCAGTAACAAGGTTTGTGGGGGAATATCTTCACTTTTTTTGGCCTTCAAGCCATTTTCCCCTCACCCGTAATGCCCAAAGGCGTTTTCTGCTTTTCTCCAGTGTGGTTTATATCTTCGCAGGGTACACGCTACAGAATTGCCTACTTCTGTTTTGCTTTGCACCCAGAATGAAGAAAGCACAGAATCTGGGACATACACAATCCTATGGTCTGATATTTTGGGTCGCTGTCTCCATTCTGCAATATTCCCATTAGACCCCAATGTCTTTAAGAAGTCAGTACACACAGAAAAAGCTTCACATGTATCTTAAATTTTTCCAGATGTGTCTTCTAAGGATACCCTTTCTCTCTTTCCCCTTGCCTTTCATTAGGCCATCGCAACACCCAACAATCTTTTGTCGCTTGGTGACAGAAGCACAGTCATCAGTAAATTTAATGTCCCATGGTCTCCTTCCACCACTGAAGGTGGTATTTGAAGTTAGTCTGAAGAGGGACCAGCAAGAAAGTGTCACTGATGAGAATGTGATGAAATGTATAGAGGAACATAAGGCTCTTCTGCTCTTTAAAAAGGAAACTCCTGAGAATAGTTTAAGATGCCGCGATCTGTATTTTCAGACTGTGGAGTGAGAAGCCTAAAGAAAAGCATATCAAGACCCTCCCTATTTCTCTATTTAATGAGGTACAGGGTTTAGCTGAGGAATTTAAATGATTGACTATAGGCATTTGGAATTTTTGAGGGTCATAAAGATCAAGGCAAATGGATCAATCCAAAATAATTAATATTGACACTGTGACAACTGCTAGCTCTTTTTTTTTCCCCTAAATGAACTATGAATATTTTTTCTCTTCTTGAAACGCTGAAGTAAAAGGAGAGTCTTGTTTTCAAAGGAACTGTAATATTAAATGTTCCCATATTTGACACAAGCACTTACAGACATGTGTAGCTCTTCTATCTCTAAAAGAAAGAAAACATTGAAAAACAGCAATTTCTTAATTTCATTATTCATTCATTCATCAGCTGGTCCTTTGACACATTTTCTTAATTAATAGAGTTGTTATGAGACAAAGCAGCAAGAGAGACACATTAAGCAAGGAGAAAAAAATCCATTGAGAAATAAATGTTTTATATTTAATTACAACAGTCATGCAGTGAGCATATGTGCTATGCCACATCTCAAGCAGAATCAGCGCATCGTTGTGTCCTTGAAGAAGTGACCTTCAGAAAGAGCAATTAGCTTTCTAACACTTTTTCTTTTCTATTACTAGTAATGTTTCTGATAAAACATGATAGTTTAACAACAGTTTAATTTTGACTTCTTCCAGAACACAGATTTGCCACGTTTACATTTTCAAACGTACTACCTCGGGGGCTGGGAATATAACAGTGCTGAGGGTCCCAGCTTGAAAGACAACTCAGGACAAAAGTGCACGGAGAACAACTCCAGATGAAACACCAGCAGCCATCCTGCAGTTAATGGCACATGCCTTCTGCATGGCTTCACACAAGACCCTCAGCCACATGGTGCCTCAGTCTCCCCAGAGAAAAATTGAGAGTAACATTGTGTTACCGAACCTAGGTCTAATGTAGAGCTGCTTACTAGAGTGAAACCTAAACAAAACAATATTATTTTGTTAGACGCATATTTCAGCAGACTTCACTTTAAAGGAGGAGAAGGCAGTGCATGTTTTCTGTAAGACCTGAGCCCGCATTTGAGCCCTGAAAGCTCAGCTTGGAGCCAGCTCTCTTCTGCCAAGGCTCCAGCTGTGTTGGAAAGAGCTCATGGCTGGATATGAAGCAGGCTGCACACTGATACAAGAGAGGGGAGCTTCCCAAAATCACTGCTACTCTGCATATTATTTTTACCCTCTTTATCTCCAAGAACCGCTATGGCTTAGGGACGATGCTTCAGAGTTAAGGGGGGAAAAAAAGAAAGGGCATAGCAACAAACCAACTTCATGCTGGAAACCAACACTTGTTCATGCGAATACCTGCTCACCTACTTTTATGGCTTGAGCTGTTTTTTGCCTGTCCTGTTTGGGGCTATCTGAACAAAGGTAAACCCCAGGCAGTGAATCATGCTGTGCTCAGAGGATCGGAGGTGCCCCAGTCACCATGGTATCTGAAGAACTACCACCTAGCTCCTTGGTGTATTTGCCTAACATTAGCCACTTCAGGATCAGCAAGTTCCTTTTCAGGACCCCATTTCTGGGAGATTCTTCTTCCCTGACCTTCGTTCTGCTGCTTCATCCCTTTTTCTGTCTGTAGGAACATCTGCAACAATATAGAAAAAAAAATTCAATTTTAAAGTTGTTTCCCTGAGCCATAAGGGTGATCATATCAGCCTGCCTTGATATGATGCAGAAGTCTTGAACAACCATCACAAATGAGGCAACATGACAGAGGCAATGGCCCAGCAGGGCTGAGGGTCCGTGAAGAGCCTGCAGGGAGCAGGGCAACAGCACTCTGTTTTGTCCAGGACCCACCGTTACAAGAAAAGTTTCATATTAACATATTGGCTCCCTATTCAAGTGCTGGTCTGGCCATTGCCACTGTCATGAAGATCAAGAGCCAGAGTTGCTAACATCCAGCATTAACACTGGGTAGGGTTGATTTTGGCTCTGTAACAAGCTTTTCTTGCCACCTCATGTACCCAGTTTTCTCTGTTGCCTTAGGAAATAGTAGACCAGCCCTGGTAGAGCTGAGCACCATCATCTGCCAACACCAGTGGGTAGGAAGGTGCAACTGCAAATTACTGCTTGTTCCTGTGGAAATGAAATCCATGAATCATCTTCAGCTCTAACACTGCATTGCACCTTTATCCTTGCACGCTTTTTCATACCTAGGAGGAGAGAAATGCAGCTGCCACGGGTAAGATCTGTGTGCCAGAGCCCAGGAGAGCTGCCAAAGTCCCCAGGTTGTGATGGCGGTGGGAGGGAGGGGGCTGGGGAACGGTCAGCAGACAGTGCCAGGCCATTGCAGGGGAGAGGAAACTGGTGGCACAGGGCCAGCCGCTGGCAGGGGAATCAGGTGGATGATTTCCTGAGCTCTTCCCTGAAGAGTAAAGAAATCTGCTTTGCCTCCTAGTGAGAAAAGCCCCTGGCTTATTCTTAGCAGCTAGCTCTCTCTCAAGCACAACGGAGAGAGACAGGAGCCTTCTTTCCAGGAGACCGATGGTACCCTCAGATACTCCATCAGGAAAGAAAGGACACTCTAGCTTCAGCTGCTCCATCTCCTTGTTCAGGAACCGAATGCCAGGTCCAGATTTGAATTGGTAGAGACCCATTCAGGCCTGTGAAGGATGTGTGCTAGGGGAGTTGCCTTGCTGGAAAAAGAAAAAAAGAACAGCTATAAATGCATAAATTTTTGTAGAAAACTGTCAGCAGTAAAACAATGGTGTATAACTGGGGGGAACATGCTCATGAAGAGTGTGATGTTTCATTTCTCAGCTACATCAGCCAGGCCACATTAAATTGGACACCAGCAGGTGTCCTGCTGTAAATCAACCCCTTAATGCTCTCTTCTGCACTGACTTTGACTAACTTCAATTACCAGAGGGATATTTCCACTTGAAAGAGGATCCCAATGCCATTGTGAACATATTTATTGATCCATCTTTGGATCTCCTGCTTTCCCCCTGCTCTTATCCTTACCGCTGTAAACTAACCTTTATTTTTCTCCAACAGGATTCTTTGTCCCGGTACATGGCTGTCCCTTCAGGTCTGCTCAGCTGTCACTCACAAGGACAGGCTGAGTCTGTCACCCGGACCACTAGGTAGAAATACTGGACATCACAGTTCCTCTATGGAGATAGTAATCCAAAGGCTTTGTCTTTCCTGGTGCAGGACACCATGGGCTACCACTGATCCCACATCAGGAGGGAGGGGAGAGCAGGAGTCTGGTCTCAGGGAGGCTGTTTTGGGCTTTTGAGTTGCACCAGGACACCTGGACTGTGGCAGACTGAAAGCTTTACTGTGGTCTCTGTGCTTCACACAGATCTCCTTCGTGCCTCGAGCAGACACATCCCTCTCCTCCCAGGTGCTCTTGCTGCCTGTGGTGCCATGGCAGTGCAAGGCTCTCACAGCTGCTTCTCCCCACCACCAGCGTAAGACTCTTCTCGTACCCACCTTGCTCACTTTGCTGCATGTTGTTTGCTTTGTGGGCTGCCATGAGGCTGGGGAAGACCTTCAGCACTCTGCTTTCTGTGTCGCATGAGGAGGGCAGAGCTCAGCTGCTCAGTAAGGGAAGACGAGAGCCACAGTGGGCAGCGTGCAAGTAAAGACACACACACTCGCTCGCGCCTTCCTGAGGCTCCATCAGACATGGTGCTTGTACACAGGAAAGAAAAAGAGAGAGGACTTGTATCCACAAAGTCGTGCTCCTTTACTGCTGAAAAAGAAGAAGAAACTGTTATTCTCTTTGGATTTTCATGCTTTTCACTTTCTGCCCTGTTGCAGTGCAGCACTGACAAATGCTATCTGTAAAAAGGAAACCTTGATAGAAAGCCGTTAGGAAGAGGCCTTCCAGTTAGTGCATTCCCCTTTCCTTACAACTCCAGCTTCGTACGGCACTCTCCCCACTCTTTGTTTAAAGCTGTATCTGCCTGTAAGTCACCCACAACACAGAGCACTAGACCTCCCTCCGTGAAGCACATGCACCAGCAGATAATCCAGATCAGTTTACCTCTGTGTACCTGGCAGCATGCTACTGTGCAGTGACCAAATATCAGAAGAGTTTGTGGTTAATTAGGATCAGATTAATCCCTGCTGACTGCCTGTCTCTGTGTAAAAAGGGCACTAGAGGTTAGAAAGTATTAAGTACCTTAAACGTCTACTTGCATAATGTAAAAACCTACTGAAGATCCAGACTTTGTGCTTGAAAATGTTGATGTGAAATTATTTACCCCTAGAGGAATTTAAACATGCATCTTATCCCTTCAAAGCAAGAAAATCCATTAAAAATTTTCCAGGAGGAAATGTAACAAATATTTGTCCATGGAAAATAATAAACCAGGAGCGCAATGGAGACAAGACATCTACCAAAAAAAGGCCTTAGAGATTCTGAACATTATTTCCAACTTCTAAGAATTTAGTGCAGCATATGAAGTATAATTTTTATAGCTGCAATAAAGCTTTTTCTGGGATACAATTGTACCTAGTTTTCCATTTTATTAGTTCCTATTTATCACAAAAATACAACAGCTAATAATTAGATAGCTTCATATTTACACTCTGTCTATGGCACTCCTCATGGAGCCTAGGGTGCTTCACAGAAAAGACACATTTCCTTGCTCTTATATGTTCAAATTATTTAACGCATTCCTGACACTAATATGTAGATTGTATTTTGTTGAGATGCTTAGCTATCCCTAAGCAGTAAGTGGTTATTGGACATATCAAAATCATAGAATCACAGAATAGTTTGGGTTGGAAGGGACCTCTAAAGGTCATCTAGTCCAACCCCCCTGCCGTGGGCAAGGACATCTTCAACTAGAGCAGGTTGCTCAGAGCCCC
>NW_008794446.1:303718-310172 GCF_000699145.1 Aptenodytes forsteri
GCCTTCTGGGCTGCAAGCACACGTTGCTGGCTCACGTCCAGCTTTTCATCCACCAGTACCCCCAAGTCCTTCTTGGCAGGGCTGCTCTCAATCCCTTCATCCCCCAGCCTGTATTGATACCAGGGACTGCCGGGTTGACCACTACCCTCTGGATGCAACCATCTGACCAATTCGTCATCCACTGGACAGTCCATCCATCAAATCCATATGTGCCATGTATGATGGGGGTCAGAATACGGAGAACTTTTGTGCTTTTCTCTTAATTTTAAATGTAATAATATTTTTAAATGAGGAAGGATCCTGAGGTTTATTAAAAAAGCTGAGCAGCTATATAAATGGAGATAATAGTGGAAAAATTTTTAGAGGCAAGACAGACTAATAAAGGATCTACAGGTCTGTGAGAAAATGTCAAATTTACACACATCTTCACATATGCTGATAGGCCATCGGGCCTTTTTTCTTTCTTATTTTTTGTTACTGGCACATTTATATAAGTATTAGGGACATTTATATAATAACAGGATATTAGCTCCTTTTGAGGTCATCTGTTCTTGTGACTTATTCCCCATTTACAGTCATAAGCTTCTCATTGTGATATCACCTTGGCGGCCACAGCAGTACCTGTGATGTCACCAAAAGGGATTATGACCTGAAGTGGGGAGTAAGCTGCAAGAGCAGATCAGCTCCTAAAGAATAAAGGTTTTGTTTTGCCCTGCTAGCAGAGGGAGAAGGAAGCACCCCACCCACCCTTTCTCCTCCACCTGTCATGGTGGAGCAGGACCATTTTTCCACGCAGTGCTGGCTGGTAGCGCAAGGACCCCTTGCTGCTGCCACCAAAACCCACCAAGGCTCTGCTGTGAGCCGCAGTGGAGCAAGGCTGGCAAGGGAGCTGGATCAGGCCCTCCAGAGCTGGGACCCCCACCTGCACTGCTGCTCTTTGGTGCTGCCATGCCAGCGTTGGGGTGGCACAAATACCGAGATCTGCTCAGGAAACAGGCGGCCAAGATTGTCAGGAGAAATGCCTGACATACAGGGACATCTGTGAACTACATCTGAGCTTTCCCACAACTATAGATGTGTGGGGCACTCTGGTGAAGAAGCATTGAATGCCAGGGAGGAAACTCCTCCAGGGAGGAAGATTGGGGCTGGCTGGGTAGGAGGGTTTGGTTAGCTTGGGCGAACTTTGGTGCATGAAAGTGGGTGCGTGAGAAAATATGTGCAACATGTACAAATATGTAAAACCTTGCTTCTCTGCCCAGCTCAGGGGTACATCACAAGCTGAGGTGAGAGTGTAGGAACAAAAGCTTGCTGTGAAATTGCAGCGAGCACAGGGAGGCACAGACGAAAGCCACAACGGGACATGTTGCAGATGTGCTGTTGCTGCTGCCCAGCAGCCCCAGGGGTCGGTCAAATGTTGCTCGCTCGGGTCCAGTTGGTTTTCTGACCTTATATAACCCCAGGCTGAACGGAGGGTATCTATGGGATGACAGGCAGGATATAAAAGCTGTGGCTCAGTACTAAGCCAGTTAGGCAATGTGCCTTTCAATGTGGATCCACCTAGTCAGTTCAGGCCACAGGAGAGGCAAAACCGCAGCTGACGAACTGGCCTATGCAGAGCTGCCCTGTAAATAACATTCTTCCGTGTTAGTCACTCTGGAAGTTCCCATTTGATCTCACCTCTCTCACCTACTCAACCAAATCCCTTTCTGAAAACCAGGCTTCTTATGGGAAGTCAGCTCTGCAACTTCATAAACATCTTCATGTTTTCATCTTCTGTTTGGTTCCCTCTCATTTCAGCCAGATCAGTAGCAGAAATTGCAGTTGGCAACAGGCTCTTATGAGGACCTCTTCCAATGTCATTTACTTGGCATCTTTTATTTGGCACTGTAAGATACTGTGATAGTCAGTTAGATAAGCATTTGGGGGGTATCTGAATTAAAATCAGTTTTTAACATACTTTATATTGCCTGTCAACAGTAAATGTATTTAAATTGTCAGTTCATGTAGTCATCTGGGAGGAGAATATGCTGCCACAGTGTTGCTCCCCACCTCTGCTTTTGGCTCACCGGCGCATCTTGTCTGAGTGTGAATTTCCACCAGGCCCCATGCAGGGTACTGACTCTCTCCCAGAAGCATTTTAAATCTGCAGATACCAAAAGGGTGACTTTTGGGGGCAGAGGTGACATTTCACAGACCGGCAAGTCAACTCTGAACGTGCTGATGCAGCACCTCTGAGCTACTGCAGGCAGCAAAGTAGCTAATCTGTGACAGCAGCCACCACAGGTCAGCTGTGCACTCAGGAAGGGTCTTATCATATATTCAGAGTCCACAGGGAAGAGGCTTTACTGCTAAGATCTTCATATAACACTGCAGGAAAAATATCCACAGCTGAGATTATCTCTTTGGAGATCATGCATTGTTTTTCCCAGATTTTCTTAGGCTATCTTCCCCTATGAGACCTGCATAGAACTACTTGGACTACAATAAGAATGTACAAAATCTTTACTCTCTCCCAATCAGCTTTTCTTCCTTTTTTTTAAAATGCAAATAAGTTTCATCAACCTAAAAAAAAGAAGTGATCTTGCCCTTGTGGTTTCTCAGCCTTTTTGAATTCTGTCTATTGAAAACCATATAATGAGAACAGTACTGTCAGTTAGAAGACTGAACTGATTTGGGCTCTTATTCAGCCTACACTTCTGCATGTGGAAACATGTGTCGCTTCATCAGTGTTGTGATGTTAACCTCATTCAGTGAAAGAGGAACTCCTATTTGCTTTGGTTTGCTTTCCACCAAAGGCACCATTTTGCCCACTGCAGAAGACATCACACAACACATTAGAAATACCTACCCTGCAACTTGACAAAGGAGTTGACTCCAGCACTGATAGCTCACACCACTTGTTAACTTACTGCCTGGCTAAGTTTTGGGTGGCTCCCATTACCTGTCTCCAAAACTGCCCCTGGGTACAGTTCAGGGCTCGTTTATTCCAGGACTCATCCCAAAAGCCCCCATGGCAGAGCCTGCCCCAAGCCTGGGTCGCACACAGCCCTCCAATGCCAGCCCATCAGCCCTTGCATCCCCAAGGGCGCCCATGTGCCCTTGGGCATCTCACAGGGCAGAAAACTCTGATCCCCAGTGTGATGCTGTAAAAACACTGCGCTGTTATTCCACTTGTAGTATTAGAGATACAGGAAAATGAACCCACAAAAATGTGATATTCATGTTTTAGAGTCACAGGGGCTGAAGGGGACCGAGAGCCAGGTGCTGTGCAGTTTGGTCACAGCCAGCCCGTGCCACTGCCTCTCAGCTACTTAGCCTGCAGCCATGGGCAGGGAGGTTACCTCCAGCTGTGAGAGCTGCCAAAAAGCCTTTATCGCTGCTAACAGTGCTTCTTTCCACCTGGAGCTGGGCAGGAGGGTGTGAGTGAAGCGGTCCTCACTGCCAGTTCTCCACTCCCCATCTGCACCGTGCAGGGATGGGAGCCGGGACCTGCTTCAACCCATGTGCAAAGAAAATGCTCTAAGCCCAGCGTTGCAACAGGGCTCCTTGTTAGACCCAGCGTCTGGGGGCTCCTGCGGGACGGAGCCCCTTTGTGGGGCTCTGCACCATGTCTCCTCCCCACTGGGTCCTGGCCGGACAGGCGCTGGCACTGAGGTCGTCTGCTCAGCGAGGCCATGCCCTGCGGAGTGGTTTGCTGCCACATCTGCACGTGGAGTTTGGTCTGAAACGCCATCACAGGGTCAGCTGGCTGGTTTTTCTTTTAATAAAGCCCCACAGAAATGATTCACTTCACTGGACTTCTCCTTTGAAGGCAATCCTCTACAGCGGTAATCCTTTGAAGAGCCAGATTTTGTCCTCACGCCCCAGTGGGAGTCAGAGGCAGTGGTGGTTTTTACATGGCGTGTGGATAGCAGTAAGCAAATTCACTTGAACTTGCTCAGCTGGGTGTTTCGCGGCTCTGCAGCCAGCTGTCTCCCCGCAGAATAAGCTCTGTATGAAATGATGATGCAAATTTTTCTTATCCTGAAATTCAGCAGAACCTTCTTCCTGATTGAGCAAATATGTTGGTATCTTGCAGTGTGGGCTCTCTCCTGGAGGAGAGATGTAAGTAGGAAGGAAGCTGGTTTGGATTCAATTTAATTTCCCCAGGGTTATATATCTTAAAGAGAGCAAGCACATAAAAAACAGATGCAGATAGAAGGCTAAATTCTGTTCTCATTTATTAAGGGGTAAATGTACAGTAATCCTGCTGATAACAGGGTTGTGCTAGAGTGAAAGGAAGATTGCTGGAGACCAACCTGACACAGGAAAGTAAACAAGAGGGTTCTGAAGAGGAAAACCTGTTTCTCACCAGATCTTCTCACCTTTTTCCTCTTCTAGCCTTTCCCTGGGCTAAATTCTGTTCCGGACTTCTGTGTAAAGTCCGTGTAGCAGGAGCCCAAACTAGCCAGAGCTCAAAACCAGAACTGTTCTCCCTTTCCTCTCAGCAGCCACGCCAAACCAGGGCTCAGTCTTATTAAAATACAGATTAATAAATCAGAGAAAACTCCAGTCTCCTGGGAGAAACATGTGGGGGGAAAAAAGGTTTCCAAAGAAATCCCCCTCTGCCCACAGTGCCCGTGCAGGCTGTGCCCTTCCCTCCCGTTTCTCATTTCAGTCCTGTGACTTCTAGCTGCTTCCAGGGCTGAACAAGCTCCTCGGCTTCCTCCCCAATGCCACCGCCGTGGAGGCTCAACCCTGAGTCTGTTTTCCACAGTCAGGGAGCACCCTGTCCCCCGGAGGAGCCTCCCAGCCCATACTCCCCCAGCAGCTCCCCATTTGCTCCAGGACCCAAGTTGATGTTGATGGTTTGCATTCACACTCCTGCACCTGAGAGCAGAATCTGGCCCGCGAATACCTTGAAGATGAAGTTCTGGAGAACAGCTGTCTCTGACCATTTCTCTTTCCCTTGTTTCTCCTTTCTACTCTTGCGCGTTTTTCACACCAGACATTGCAGAGCCACCTATGCTGGCGTCTGTCAGTGCTGAGCCGTGGGGGATGCTTCAGCAGTCTGTCCCCTTGCCCACCATGATGGTCACACAAGAGGACATCGAGGGCCTATACAGTAACAGCGCTGGCACACCGCAGACGCAGACAGGATCTAATCCATCGCTGAAAGCAGCCATCACCTGCTGCTTCTCTCCAGCACTTCCCACCAGTTCTGCTCCCTGTCTGGGGGCTTGCTCACACATCAGGAAGCTCTTTGCTGTTTTTCTTCTCGAAGAGTGGTGGTTTCCTCTGCTCAGTGAGGGGATAGAGAGGTTGGACTCCCTCTGAAGCCCTCAGAGCTGCTCCTGTAGATGCCCAGAGGAGCCCCATGGAGGCACAGCACCGTGTGCTTCAGCCTCCTACCCGCACACCGCTGTGCCATATTTTCTCCAGACGTCCTTGTTTTGTGCCTTTCCTCACTTCCTTCACAGGCAGTCAAAGTTATCTCAATGTCAAGAAGCGTTTCTCAAAATACAACTTCTACCTCTGCCTCTTTCTGTCTTTGAAGAGTTATCTTGGGGACCAATCAATTGCATTCCTTTTTAAAAGCTTTTCCAGCATTTTAAAAATAAAATGATTGCCAGCAAATTTATCAGTACTTTCCTCAGTACCTTGTGATGTATATCCAGATTAAGGCTCGAAGAAGGTTGTGATGCCTAAACTAGGACACGGGCAAGTTTAAAGACTCTAAAAAAAAATCTAAGAGCCAGAAACTCCCTTTCTCCACAGCAGCCGAATCCTAACACTTCTGTAGGTCCAGGACACTTGTCTTTTTGACCTGGAATTTCTGTAATTGGCCTATTTGGTTTGCAGTCCTTGAGTTATGCCCCAAACTACCCTCACTTGGACAGCTCAGCTCCTGGCTCCCCAGGCTCAGTTGGCAAGCTCAGTTTTCAGACTCACCCTCACATGGCACCAGCTTCTCCTCGGACACCCAGTTCTCAGCTTTGGATCCCACTTTGGGGAAGAGAAACTTAAAACTTAGGCTGCTAAACTGAAGGGGCATGAGATTTTTGGATCTGCCCTTGATCGTGATAAATGTTCATACCCTCCCCCTGTATTTTATCGCTTGTTTTTTAGCCACAGCTAGTTTTACTGACTCTTCCTTCTTTCTTACTCTACTGCCTTTTATCCTTCTAATCATTCACTAATGGATTTTCTTTTTTATTCATTATATGTAAAGCTCATTTCTTATTCCCCATGGCTGCTTTGAACAACATTGATTCATTTTTAGTTTTCTTAAGTCCTCTCTCCTTGTCTGCACTGTTTTTGCTGCTAAGGCTCCTTCACAGCTTTTCTTTCTTAAATCAGGTGCAGAGAGGAAGGGTTTGAAACAAACACCCCAATTTCTACATACCCTCTGTGATAAGACATGAGCCAGGTTCCCCCCCCCCCCCTCCCCCCAGAAAAAATACTGTCTTACAAC
>NW_008794446.1:310251-310564 GCF_000699145.1 Aptenodytes forsteri
CCCCGCCGGTTCCCCCCCCCCCCCCCCTTTCCCGCAGAAACAATGCTGTCCTACATCACAATTATACTGCGTCCAATTTTCAATTACATCTTCCATAGATATTTACCCCAAATCTGAATAGCAACATTGGCTTCATTTTTTGCCAGGTGGGAATTGAATGTCCAATTTTTGAAGTAATGTCTAAAACCTTCAGGGGATCCCTATCTTTCTTCTAAATCTTAAAAAACCCACAGAGAGTATCAGGCAGGGCACAGAGGAAATGTCTCATCAGGTCTGGAGCCTCCGGGAACATCACATCAAATCCAGCTGCACA
>NW_008794446.1:310749-382444 GCF_000699145.1 Aptenodytes forsteri
CCCCGCCGGTTCCCCCCCCCCCCCCCCTTTCCCGCAGAAACAATGCTGTCCTACATCACAATTATACTGCGTCCAATTTTCAATTACATCTTCCATAGATATTTACCCCAAATCTGAATAGCAACATTGGCTTCATTTTTTGCCAGGTGGGAATTGAATGTCAATTTTTGACAGTAATGTCTAAAACCTTCAGGGGATCCCTATCTTTCTTCTAAATCTTAATAAACCCACAGGAGAGTATCAGGCAGGGCACAGAGGAAATGTCTCATCAGGTCTGGAGCCTCTGGGAACATCACATCAAATCCAGCTGTACAGTCCTCACCAGTGACTAGAGTTAATTTATCTATCGACAGCTCTAAGCCCTTTGAGAAATCACTTGGTGGCCGCCGCTTCATTCCCTCTGAATACATTTCCAGTCCCGTGGACACTATTAATGATAACTTCATCAGTGAGGTCTTCATCCAGCTAAACCCAAATGTAATTTTCAGCGTGAGGATACTGCCATTGAAATCCATGGCAAAAACTACATCCCTGCCTGTTGTACTAGACTGGGACTGGCCAAACTCTTGCCCTTCACCCATCCTAGCAGGAATGTGGTCTAAACCCCAGGATCCTGAGACAGACCCCAGTATCAGTGTCGATTCTGTCATCTTCTCAAAAGAGCAGAAAGAGAGGAACAGCACAAGTGTAGGCAAAGGGAGGCCCATTGCTTTATGCTCATTTGGGCCCTAATTGAATTGCGTGGCTGCTCCTTCCCCGCTAAGGATGAAACAGTAGCACATAAACACTATTACTTGATTTTAATGACCTTTTTCCCCGTGTTTTCTTTCCCAGTTGCAACAGGAACATATGTTGTAAAATAGCTAAGTGTATCTATAACGTCAAACTCCATGAAGATCAGTAAGCTGCTGTTTTACACACATTTTTAAACCAAAAACCTCGCTTGCCTTAGGTGCCATTGTGAAGATGTGAGCCTGAACCTATGAATATGACAGGCAGGATTTGATCCTGTCACATGAAGAAAGCCATGAACAGCTGAAACTGCTTTTAAAGCTGTCACAACCACAGCTCTTCTGCTTCTGGTTCATTCAAAGCGACCCCTTCCTCATTCAATCTCCTTCAAGTACACCGCTTTGTTGTTTCTTTCCTCCTGGAAACTAAAGAGTGAATGAAAATCTTGCTATTTGGGATGGCATTAAAAAAAAAATAATGGCAAATAAAGACATTTTAATTGCATGGGATTTCTGAATAAGGTTTCAAAGTGGAGAAAAAAATAGCTGTGTGCCTGGTACACAGAGAGCCCTTTCTCTTCCCCTTTGTGGCAGAGGAATCAATGGAATTCATATAAAAGAAGGAGGGGGCTGGGAAGAGAGATAGGAGATGCCTTGCTCGGTACCGGCAGGTCACAAGTCTTATGAGGCTCGAGCAGGGCTTGCAAGGAAGTTGCTGACTGTATCTCCATGTGTACCTTTTTGTTCCTTGCCTTGGATTTGCTGGTCAGTGGCATGCTGCTTTGCCTGGCTCTCCATAGAGCTTGTAGCCTACAGGAATTTGGACAGAGTGGTACAGACATCGCCGACAGAGACTCTGATCACTGACTATCCCTTTAAATGCAGTCTCATGACTTAGTCTTTACTCCACTACCTATTAAAGAAGGAGACAAGACGTACATAGACAGCTTCCATTCAGACACCCAGAAGGACACAGAAAGGCAAGACAATTTAACAGAGCTAACTGTGAGTAAATACGAGGCATTAGAGGTGCTCTCTAGAGCAAAGGGCATGGAGAAAGATTTGTAGGAAATCCTGAAGTGAAAGAAGGTGCAGTATTTTTTAAAATATACTTGCATACAATGTAAAAGGCGAAATTCTGTAAAGAAAGCTATTCTGTCGTTTTAGTATTATTCCTTTAAATATGAATCTAAGTGTCTCTTAATATAACGTTGACCAATGCTTGATTTCCCATAAAAATCCGAAGCAGTGATTTTGTGCTGCAACCACTGGAGCCTTTTGCAAACATAACCTTTTTTCACTGGGATAAATTTCATAGAAGGAATATCTGGGGGGGAAATTTGAAGCCAGCCTTTTGCAAACTTGGATCTAAACCACAGCCTGGAGACCCCAGTTAGATGCCCGCACCTCACAAGGGGTGGCCTTCCTTCTGGGAGTGCTGGATGCGACCCCCTTTCTGCTGGGGACAGAAAGGAGCTGTGGGTGCTCAGCAGCACGGAGACCACACTAAGGTGTCCCATCATGCGTGCAGGTAGCTAACTTTTTCACTGAGGGGCTCTGTGTCTCCACGCACTGTAATGGCCAATCATCCTACATGGGTACAGCATTAGGGAAAACTCGGTTCTTGTTAGTCAACAGAGTCATCAACATGTCCCTACATCTTTTTTTTTTGTATGACAATAGTTACTGGGTAGACCTGGACAAGTATTTTAACAGTGATCATTACTATTGCAAGTGATACCTTAACACTGATGGAAAGAGAAAGTTCCTCTGTCAGCTCAGCCTATTGCTTTTCTGAATTTATCTGTATTATTAATTGCAGGTATGATTATCTGGTGGAGAGTGTTCCCAGCTCACCTTCATGTTGCCCATTTTCTTCTCTGCATTTATCCTGTCTGCTTGCTGCTTAACCAAAGCAAACTGCATCTCCTATGATGAGCTGAAAGAGCTGAAGACTGAATTTGCCATCAATCTCTACCGGCATGTATCGGAAGCAGAGAACAGAACCAATCTGGTAGTCTCTCCAGCAAGCGTGGCTGTTTCTTTGGAGCTGCTGCAGTTTGGAGCTCAAGGAAATACCTTTACGGAGCTGCAGGATGCCCTAGGATACAACATTCATGGTAATGTACTGCTTAAAAAAAATACTTCGTCTTACATTTTGCAATAAATTCACAGCTTTATTAAGGAGACGGCAATTGCACACATCATACTGAACTTCTGTCTTTTGTCTCACTGCAAGACGTAGCTTAAGAGTGTTTTCTCCATCTTTGATAGCCAGGTATCAGCTGGACAAAGGAAACTCAAGGGAGCATTTCATACACATGTTATTATTCCTCTTTTTTCTTGATCAGTGCTTACTCTTTTACTGCACCGAAATACAACTACATCTAGAAAAGCTACTTCCATGAATGGCAGAATTGCTCCTGGTTTCCCAGAGGTTCATCGTGTCCGTTGTGTCCTGGCCTCCCCTGCGTCCTCTGCGAGGAGGTGCCAGGCAGAGGACAGTCGTTTTCTCTCCTATCCCATTAACAAATTTTATGAAACCCATAGAAATTGAATTATCTTTAAGACTTTGCACCTTTTTCTAATGTTATTACAACTGGCCAAAAAGATGAAAAGTTATTAGAAGGAGACTGGCAGAGAGAGGTATACATTGACAGATGGATGGTGCAATTGCATCTTTCCCTGAAAGCAGGCTAAAATAAAACTCACCGGGAATCTGGAAGGGATATGGAAAAGGCAGATGTCTTAAAATTCAGCATTAAGTCAGCTGAATTTAAGGATGCTGTTTTCATTTTAGCTCTGGATTATCCTACCATCTCACATCACACATCAAAAACTATTTTACATTATGGGCACAATGTTTATGAAAAGCAGATGACTGCCTCAAGCTTCAAAATTTGCAGCTTACATACAAGACTTATGTATAGACATGACACCGCTATTTCTCAGCATAAAATTTACTTCCAGTGTATGAATACTGAAGATAAAACCTACAGCAATTTCACCATCCTGTGCCGTAGCCTGCCTTAGTCACCATTATCATTCTGTATAGCATTGATATTCAAAACCAACACAGCAGTAAGAGCTAACTCTGGCTGATATATACAGATACAGCTGCGTGTACTGACACAAGGACAGTGCATCTATGTTATGAGCAGCTGATATAACGAAGTCTTGCCTATAAGACTCCTGTTTCTGAAAATTCAGTAGGGTAATTTTAAACAACATGAATTCATACATGGATTATACCTTGCTTGACACTTCTCGTCATTAGGGGCTCACTTATTAAGAAAGAACCTTAAGAATAATATTGCGCAGTGAAATTCAGGCACAGATCTCCACACAAAATGTAACAAAGTGCAGAGGTTGTTAATGACCTGCTAGCTCTTTTGCGCTGCCTTACTTCTTCTCATGTGGCGCATCATAACAAGCAGACATTTTATCTCCATTTCAGTTGTCTGTGGCACAAGCCACATGAGCTTGAATGCCACATGAGCTATGCATGCATGTGAAAATAAAGTAGGATGGGATCTATTGCTATTGGTTATAATAGCACATTTCCAGTGACAGAGAAGGAAACCACTTCCTCAAATGGTTTAAATCAAATAAATCAATCAAATACTTAGATCAAATTTCCTATCAGATGAGTAAAAGCAAATCACGTATATATGCATATCTGATAAAATTCCTTTCTTCCATTAGATGTTTGCATTAATGTTTCTGTTGGCCTGTCTTAAACAATAACGAAGGATGTGGTTAAAACCTTAGCAGGCTGAAAACAATGAAAACATTGATGGTTCATTCACTATTCATGGAGAATCCGCTCTTACATGCACTTGTAATCTTCTTTTAATGTTTGGAAGATTTGTTCACCTTCATTCTAGTACTAAGAAAAACAATGTATAAAGGGATGCCTCTCTAGACAGCACAGACAAAATGACATGCTTTAAAATGCTTTCTCCTTTCTGTTTTATTTTATTCATGGTAGAGTATTTTAAAGCAATTTTGAACTGTTTTCTGAGTAAGAATTCAGGACTTCGGTTAGCTAAGTGCTTTGATATGACTGAAGTTATGAGCTCAGGATACCACACCTCACGTTAACATCTGCTTCCAATTTACCATCTTTGATTTCTCACATCCTCCAGAGAGCTTGCCAAATGCTCCCACACTAATGCAAAACACACGAGAAAAGCACTTTACACCTCAGACCGTGTGAGTTTCCTTGACATCTGTTCAAGGAGTTCAATATTTTATCCTTTAAAGACTACTAGATCTAAATTTTAATACCAAACTTCCTGTAGGTGATTAGTCTTCCTGCAGGTTATTAAAGGAACACTATTAGGTCAGAAAACATGCACTGGACTTTCAGGTGGTAGAAATCGGTAGATGTGAAACTCTCCCTTTACCCCATCAAGAATCTGAACCAGTGCAGTAAAAGTCTCCTGATGACCTGGCTGGCAGCTGGAGGTTCACGGAGATCCTGCCCTTGACCTGACGCTCAGCCTGGGACAGGTCGGTCCAGGCAGGATGGACTTCCCCAGTTAGCCACCCCAAACCACCCATGTCCCAGGTGGCAGCCCAGCCTGACTTCCCTCCAGCACTGCCTACACCTGCAGGCATCTGGAGAAACCGGATGATTCCTCCCTTTGCCTAAGGTGTCCCTTGAGTCAAAACAAAGATTTCCAGCCAGCCCATAACGGCGAGCCCAGCCATGCCCATGGGGAGCCAGACACCTGGAGTTGCCCAGGGCACCCCGGCGTTTCAGGCCAAGGCAGAGGAGCACCTGAACCAAGTACAGCAACCTGGAGAAGCAAGGGGCACAATACTGACCCTGCCTTGGAGACAGTGGCCAGCAATTTGTATACGACAGTGAGCTGCTGAAATTTCACACAGGAATTGGGACACTTGGTGGGGAAATCAGAAAGGTCCTGGTGGTCCCTCAGAGCCAAGAGGCACTGACGTCTTGCTGAATAAGAGCAGTGCTCCAGACATTTCCCAGTCCTCATGGAATATTTATTTATAGAAGGAAGAACCTGCTGAAAATGTCTTAAAGGCAAGTAGCAATCTCAATGAGACTTTTATTGGCTGGGCGTAGGCAATCTTCTCCAAAGCACGACAAGGGATATGGGAAAGGGGATGAACCGCGAACACGGGAAGTTTGAGGAGAGTTGACACAGAGCCCAAGAACATCATTCAGGCTGGGTGCAAGTCCAGGCCTCAGGAGGTCACCTCAGCATAAACCATCCCATCACAAACCATTAGAGCGAGCAAAACAAAGACAGCCAGAAAATCACTAAAGATTGCTAAATCACTAAGACTGCTAAATCACCCTCCGGGGGAGCCTGCTAGAAACTTTGTAATTTTAAAAACACAAGATCCTCTAAGTTTGCAGGACTTATGTTCCTGTTGGGCCCACACCTCGACCCTGTATCCATCACAGAAGCCACCACTGTTGAACTACCATGAGCTCCCCAGGAACAGGAGACCAGGGCACTATTCAACTATTTTCATTAGTAGACAACAAACTAGAGAATACATTACTGAATTTTTGAATGACACTGAGCTCATAATTGCTACAAGCGTTTTGGAAGATCAGAATAGAATTTAAAAGGATCCTGGAAAATCGGAGAAATGTGTGAAGTGAATAGGACACAATTCAATAAGGACAAGTGCAAAACTCAACATTTAGAAGGAATAATCAGCCGTTCAAATTGGGGAACAATGAGCCAAAGAGTAGTGTTTTTAAGAAAGGATCTGAGGGTTCTTAGGAATTAAAAAATGAATATTGAATGGGAAATAAAATTGTACTTCAAAAAAAAGCAGACACTGTTGTGGATTGTATAAAAAGAAGAGTGTCTTGTAACACACATGAAGCAACCTATCAGCCCTATTTAGCTTTGCCAGGGCTCATCTGCAATGCTGGGCCAGTTCGGGGCACCATCCTTCAAGAAAGAAAACAACACATAAGGGCCAAGGGTAGCAGAGACAGACCTGGGGCAGTCAGGGAGATGCCTTTCCTGGGATGGGTGGCATCGATAATGGCAGGAGAAGGAGACGGAGGTACTGCAGCATCGGCAGCTCAGCCAGTCACAGCCAGAGGTGCTAGATCTCACTAATGGGAACTTGGAGAGCACCCAAGAAAAAATAATGTACCTTATGAACTGTAAGAGCTGTGTTTGCACAGAGGTGTGAGCCTGATGTGAAATCAGCTGCTTGACGTATCTGCGCTAGAGTGATTTCTACAGCAACACGAAGAGTGCTTTCCTGTGCCCAGTGTGTCACCGTCCTTGACAGTAGTGCTTGACAGTAATACCCCGTAAAGTCAAGGGTGCTTCAGTTGTTATAGTGCTTTAACTTTCAGAGGACACTACTGTCAGCACTGGAGTTAAGAGCTGCAGAGCCCTGGTGCAATCTCTGCTACCCTTAGCCTCAACACAATAATTGCGGTTTTTCCCTCTCTCTTGCCTGGCAGATCAAAGTGCGCAGGACTTCTTGCACACTGTGTATGAAGGAGCAACAGACTCCAGCCAAGGCACTCTGGTTCAGCTGGCATGTTCCTTCTTCGTGGACGCTGGCGTGCAGCTGTCGCCCCACTTCACTGCACGTGCTGCACGCTGGGCAAACAGCAGCCTGCAGCAAACCAACTTCACTGACCCCAACAAAACCGCAGCCCAAATACAGGAATGGATCACCGGTAACCTTGGAGGTAACGTAACAACCCATGAGAATGACTGCACATGAATAAAATGTAAAATAAGAGTAATGAGTGAAACTGCATTTAACCAAGTATGAAGCTTCTTGCCACACTCCGTGTTGTCCAAACCAAGGCTGAGAGCTAGGGAATCTAATTCTTGTGCTGATGGTCATTTTTAATGTGAGGAAAGAGCTGGAATAGGTCTGAATCTGTGATTATAAGTTTGCAGTATCAAGCTGGCAACCACTTGGCCTTGTTCCTCTAATTTTTAAAATGGCAACCCTTTGCAGTGTTTCCAGTTTTAATGAGGAGCAGCCAAATTCCCCAGGGACCGAGTTCACTGCATTGAATGCTTTCATGCTGCTGTGGGGAACACACAGGGCCATAAGCTCAGCAGTCAGACTCTCAGTCTAAAAAGTCAAAAGGGGATATAAAAAGAAGTTGCTTTCCACACAAGCAAGAAAAATAATGAAATTAAGTTCTGTGTTAATGAAAAAATAATTGAAAAAGCAAGTCCTTAGAAGCAGCAGAGCAAATCAATCTCTGATTTGTCCCATCAACTTAAGTTACTTGAGTGATAATTTGGCCATCAACACGTAAGGTGATGTTAAACACACACATTAAAGCTGCTATTGAAAAAAAATTCTATCCTTCTCAAATGAAGTGTAATAAGTGATCCAGCTTCATGATAGAAAAGTATTGCTCTAGAAGCAGGTACTAAAATGGGAGTTCATATTGTGGTGCTCACATGCATATCGATGAATTAAAAGTGGATCACGCTTTCAAAAATCTGAGATACCCAAAGCAGGATCAGTTGAACTGCCAAGTAAATAGGAGAGGGGGAGAATTAGAATATAAGCTTCAGTTGACTTAGTTACTTCATAAAACAGTCTGTAATCATGAATCCATTTCATGAGGGATTTCTGGTGCTAATGATGAACCACTACAAGATACTTGTGGGCACATTTAAGGTAGAAAACCAGTTAGGGCCAGGGCATGGTGCTGAGCACTGGGCTGCTGTCATCCATGCTGTTCAACGAGTAGCATAGTCCTGGCACAACTTTGGCCCTCAACATTGATCAACTCGAGCTCAGTTCTGGGGAGAGCATGGATCAACAGGCAACCCCGATGCAGTCCATGTACAAGTGGGGAGGGGAAGGTAGAGGGTTTAACAGTGCCTTGTGAGTTGTGCCTCTTGCTCTTAGGGCCGGAGAGCAGTCCCGACTTGCTTTATTTACTCACACAGACCTGGCCTTTAGGCCTGGGCGAGTAGGATGGCACATGTCCCCCTCCCCGCCTCTTTTTCTTGCAGATGGGGATGTGCGTGGCATGCCATTAGAGAGCGCTGGGTCACCACTCAGCCAGGTCTCCCTGGTGAGCACCATGTACTTCAAAAGCACGTGGCAAAAGAAGTTTTCCATTATGGATACCCAGATGTTGCCTTTTACCACGGCGGAGGGCTCAACCATGAAAGTGCCCACAATGCATCACACAGCCGAAGTTAACTACGGTAACTGTCCTTGATCCAGATGTGCTCTATTGTACAACATGGAACAGTTTTATTTATTTAATTTCCACAGCTACTGCACTAAGATGTGTTATTTTCCCAGCTTGGAGAAGTCTCAGAAGAAATCCCATCAAATGAAGAGACCACCTGGGTGACCAAATTGACTCCTTACAATCCCAGGCAATCACGAAACAGATCCTGGGTTCAAAATGGTTCCTAAAATATCTACTGTCCATGCCCCATCCCTCACAGACCAACATCTCCCAGGACTCCATAACAAACTTGCCAGCTGTAGCAAACAACTGAAAGGCACCAAGATAACGTGCCAGGAGAAGGGAACAGGAGAGACTGAGGGTAGCGCAGTATACAAAGTCCTTTGCAATAGCATGGAGCTTGTCAAATAAAGCTGCCTAGGAAGGGAGGACCGTAGGAAACACATCTGACCCCATGACAGAGGGGCAGTTGAGACTAAAACAATATCAAGCTCCTACCAATTTGATTTGTGGGGTGGCTAAGAAATTTCCTGGCCCCTCAGCCTAATCACTGTTGGTCCCTTGAGTATGTGAGCACCAGAGAGAGGATAGTATCACCGGGAGCACCAGCACTACACACCCATCCCTCCTGTCTCTGGCCACAGCCTTTCTCCAAGGCTTTAGGGTAAAACTGCAAATCTTCAGGGCCCAATTCTGGAACAAAGAGGAGAGAAATTTTCATGGCCCTTATACCCAATCAGTGGATGATCTCAGCACGGGCTTAAAACAGTATAAATATAGGTCAAACTTTTATTTGTATAATATATGAATACACTGTATGCTCCTTTCAAAGGCTTGGAGTATGTGGGTTGCTGACAGAAGGACTCACACTGTAGGCTTAATTTTCTACCACCAGGAATTCTGCCATTTAGCTCTACAATCTCTTTCAAAATATAAAAAGCTCCTTTCCCTTCTACCCTAAATGTCAAAACTGCACTCGGGTAAAAACCTTCCTAATTCCAAGTCTAAATTTTTTCAAGACCAATTTATATCTCTTAGCATCATGCCAGCTTTATCCTTTAAGTTAAATAGTTTCTCTTCAGCTTTGATATTTACTCCCAAATATATTTGTGAGTCACCAAGCTGCTTCTCAATTTCCTGTTAGCTAAGCTGAAGATGCCAGGCTCTTCTAAACTATTCAAAAAACAGATACTCCAATTCTCTGCTAGTCCTTTTCTGCACTTTTCCAATTTAAATTAATCTTTCTTGAAAATAAATGACCAGGAATGTACATAATACTTTTAATGAGGCCACATACATGCTCAATAAAATGTTCTAAGTATTTCTACGACTTGCTAAAAATACCTTGCCTAGTGCACCGCAGAATTAGCTCAGGGTGGTTACTCAAGGTTGACCCCACCTGGGCGTTTTTTCTTTCTCCATTTTTTTCCAGCTGATGAGTCCTAGGTAAATCAAGGGGAGGGAAATCTCCACAGGTACATACCTTTTTTTGTGTTTTTGAACCATCATTTGATTTCCACCACTCCAGTCATCATGGTAACCTCACTGTTTGTCTTTGATGAAAGTCTTGAGTGTTGGCAATACTTTGGAAAGCTGCTGGTAACCTCTTTTCAACCGGGGACCCCCTCTTTTAACTTAGCTCGCTGTAGTTTCCCCTTCAAGTGGCTGCTTGTTGCCTTTCATTTCTTGCTCTAATTGCCATCACTTCTACCTGTAAATAGGGCCACAGTGAAACTATGTTTAACGTTTTACTTAAAACTAGATGGCTGGATCTATGCCTTTTTATCAAATTACTTATCAAGTCAAAAAAGCTTATAGTTTTGTTTGCTAGGGTCTACCTGATACTGCAATTTATCTCACTTTCTATTTCCCCTCTGTGATTTGATTATTCTTTTCTCCAGAGTATGTTCTAAAACTTTTCAAACAAAGACCTAAAATTTCCCAGACTACTTTCTTTTTCTTTATAAATGTAATCCTGTTTTCCAGTCATGGGAAACAACTGAATCTACAGTCTATTAAAAATCTTTGCTGACCCATTTACAATTCCACATCCAAGCTCTTTTCATATTCTGGGGTGGTGATCATCCAGGCCCCAGATTATTATTTGTCTCTCTCAAGTAGTGTAAACTTTGTTTCTGTCTATGGTGTTGTAATACCTCCTGTTCTTTCCTCATTTCCATCAGGAACCTCACCATTATCCTTTGCTATATCATCAGATTATTTCTTTCCCATCAGTTCCAGCTAATAATTGGGATGAATCTAAAAAAAAATTTAATTCACAGTGTTCAGCAGCACCATTCTTTCTTCCTTTTTCTCTTGTTTTTATGGCTGTAACATTTTCCTTTTCTGTGCAACAGTCACATCAAGCAGGCAGTTGGCAGCTCGTTATTTCTATGCCTTTTTATCTCTGAACCGTAATTCAGCTGGCTAAGGAATCACATTTTCTGCTCTTTGCAAGTTTGTCCTTACTGTTACGTCTTTCTTTGCGGTGTTTCTTCTTCCAGGACATACGTGGTGCGTCCACCACACTTCTTCCTCCTGCTGGGACTGCCAGCTCCTGAGTGCACTCACCCCTCTGACTCGGAGCAACTCCCATCTTCTTTACATTTGAATCTTGTATAAGTTAATTGATTTTACTGAGGAGTGCAGAGTTTTCCTTTCCAAAACCCTACACCTTATCATCCTCATTGTTGAGTGACATAAACTACTACATGAATTCGTGATCTTTCAGCCCTAGGTGATTTTGTATCACCAGCTCACTGCAGGGAGTTTGCTACTCATGATGTCTGGAATAGCCTCATCCTCCGTTGCTTTGCAAGCTATTCAGGTAAACAAACAGGTTTCTTGGGACTAACACACATCTATTAGCTCAGGAACAGACCTTTTCTCTGAGCTTCCTTTTTTAGTAGAGTGAGATAAAGAAATGAGGGGTCTAAAATGACGGAAGGCAGGGGGCTGCCAGTGCTTATACAAGTGGAGATCTTGGGTAAAGACCAGCGATCAGAAATTCAGCAGCTGAGCTGCATTGACTGACCATATATTTGCTCCTGAGCCCTTGCAAACTTAATGTGAAAACGTTAGTCATGCTTGTCTGACCATTTGCCTAAACACAAGAACACCATCCTATTGTCCTTAAGTAGGTAGCTGGGGTGTTAAATATTTGCCCAGAAAAGGAAAGTTAACCAAAATACCAGGATTACCTTTTCATCCAGTCTGAAATGTGTGAGGTCTCTGCAGCTGGAAGAAAGTCGAAATGGTAGGGATCATTTAAAATTTGCTGATTGTCAGATTTGATAGGGCCAATTCAGTCTTTGTCACTAGAAATGATAGCAACATTTCTAACAAATCAGTTTGAAATTAATGCAAAAGGCAGGTTTACTACAGAAAAACAGAAGCAGGAGATAACATTCCTTCATTATTAAATGATAGCAGCTGTCTACCTTCAGGATACAAAACACAGAGCAAGAAAGATTAGCTGTGGCCTGCTATCGATCTCAGCATTTACAACACTGTTTATCCTTTTAACATGGCCATGCAGAACAAATCAACCTGCGGACAGTTAACACTGCTCTAAGAAAATGTCAACATTACTGTTTACACGTGCCTTTTAAACACTGCAGCTATTCTACATATATTCATTTTTCCATGCAATTTGTTAACTATATTTGAATACTGATTTAGCATATATAATCTTTATGGGATGCTCAAAATCAGTTCAAGTTAGGAACGCTAAATGTTCTGACTCAATAATCTCAAGTCTTTGATTTTCTTTCTAATTAACAAATAAGGACTGTATAACCTTTGTGCACAACGTGTTGACTTCAACATATCAGCATGCCCACAAATTAAACCACTCATGACCAGCGCACCACAAACGTAAATCTTCCCTTCTTGCATGTTACAAACCAGAAGGTCTTTCCTTGGCAAAGCGATCCATGTGCTGGGAGGTGGTTTTAACAGCGCAATTCCCTCTCTGCATTGCATGGCAGGAGGGCTAATCCAAGAGCCTAAAATGTAATCTAGCAGAATAATCAACACTTAATGAATCCTATCTAATCCAGATCTGCAAAACTAACAAATGTTGTATACTAAACATTTGGGACATCCCATAGCTACTTATTTATTGGCAAATATTTAGGTATTATGAACATGAGTTACCTACATTCTGTTATTTACAACCCCTGACTCAATAAGCGTGAGTATCTACCCCTGAAGATACAACTACTACAGCTGGGTGAAGAGGGAGTATTTCGGATGGCCTGCGGCAATGGCAACGATAAGTCATTTGCTTGCAACTTGTATTTAACTCCTGGCCTGCTGACTATTGCTGAGTGATTCTGAAATGCTACTTATTGGATTAACAGATGAAAAAATAAGAAAGTAAAATTGTGATAACCGAATCTCTTCTACTGTATAACAGAGTCCGTTGGACTAATTGTTCATTGAAATATGGAATTAAAATGCAACTTTTAAATGGCTGTTACAAATTCTTGCATAACTAATTACAAGTTCAGAAGCCCACCAGCTTTTACTTTTGAGACTAGTTTTTATAACCTTCATCTGATTTTGATATGTTTTAGGCCTAGATTTTCAAAAATAAGAAATTTGGTGCTTAAATAAGCATAAGCCTAACTACTTTATTGTTTAACATAACTATTTGTTTCTTGAAATAAGCTTAAAACTGATTTTTAAATGTAGTAAAGATGGAAACAGGAGGCAAAGTAGATTTCAGTTAATTTAATAGGACACTTCATTTTGTTTTTGTAATTTCTATCAGTAGTGAATTTTTAGTGAAAGATATTAGAAAATTCTAAGTTTATTCAAAGAACAAGCATTGCAGGAACAGTCACCATAAAGTTACTGTCCTTGCCTCGGTAATGTTTTTTAAACTCTGAGCAAGGAGGACAGCTACTATATGAGAAAGTAATAAAATATCCATGCTCTGTTGAGACGGTGCTTCAGGTACTATTACCGTCATTGGCATTTTTCTGCGAAGATATATATACACACACATATCACATAATCGGCTCTGTTCAGATGAGCCACTGTTGTGAGTTAAGAGCAACCTGAGCTGGCTGCCAGAGCCCATGCGCTAGAGACAACCCCTTACATCCCATCGCTGCTGTTCTGAACAGTCTGCTGACCCAGGCTTGGGTTGTGGATTTTGGGGGTTTTTTTTCCCCACTTGAATGATGAAATAAGATCTATGTTTCCCCACCTGCAGGACAATTCCAGACTGCAGCTCTGGAGGCTTTCAGCGTGGTCGAGTTACCCTACCTGGGGGAGAAACTCAGCATGTTCCTAGTGCTTCCCAGCCACAAAAGAACACCTTTGTCCCAGATTGAGTCTCACCTTTCTGCCAAAACCATAACCCTCTGGGCCAACAGCTTAAAGAGAACGAAGATGGACATTTTTCTACCTAGGTAAGCAATATTAACACTGCAAAACCGCTTCACTACTTCAGTTGTTAGAATTTTGTGTGATAGTGCTGACACAAGCAATGTGTGAGACAAAATCAAATGAGATACTTTCAGTTTTGTTATTCGTCACATGATCAGAAAAGCTCTGACCCTTTCTTAAGCCATGAAGAGGTGAGCTGGGAATGCCAAAACTTTCTGGTATGCTCTATACTGTTTTAAAAACTAAGTATTTCAGTTGATCCTACAGCTTTTACTTAAAATTTGTTTGGGATATAACAATCCTTTAAAGATCTAAAAAGAGATAAATGTTCCTGGCCCTTTCCCACACTCCGTTTTTCTCTTTGCTTAAGGAAGAGTAAATATATAACCTTTAAAAAAAATGCAATAGCTTATTTTTACAACTTGCTAGTATACTACGGAAGTACTCTACAAAGAACTTGGGGCCCCCTACCAGTCATACCCATCTTTCTGTGCACAAAGCAACTTTCAGGCATCCGTTTTCCACATTAGTCATTCGCTGTTGCTAGCAAATGCACACATCCTGGAGGTAGTTTCTGTCATCTATTCAAATGAAATTGCATAGCAGGAGGAATCAGGTGCAGGAGGGCCTTTTGTGGCTGCACCTATTGTATGGATCAGCATGGAAGGGCTTCATTACACATCTCTTACAATACATTCCCCACCTTAATGAAGCGCTGGAAAACAATTTGTAAGTTAATATTCTTTTTCTCCAAGCTAATCTTTTGCAAATGTTTCAAAGGGCCCTTTGCTACAGCCAAAAAGATTGTTAAAAGAGGACACTTGGGGAAATACAGAGTTCATGTGTCAAGAAGACTGAGAGGCGGTATGATTGCAATAGGTGGAGGTGAGGGATTCCTTCCATTAACGTCTTCAGGTGAAAATGAGTCGCTTTTCTGCAAAGTACACTTAATCAGACGGAAGGCATGGGCTCATACAGAAATAGATGGATGAAATGCAAAGGCTTGAAATAAATTGCATCTGTTCCACCTTTTAGCTCTATGAAACTATGAATGCCACATTTAAATAAAATCTATCATATCAATTTCAGGTTCAGTATTCAAAGCCTTTTTGACCTAAAGACAGTTTTTTCTGCCTTGGGAATTAGAGATGCATTTGATCCCATCACTGCTAATTTTAAAGGTATTTCAGGTAAGAGGCTTGACTGAATAAAAAATGACCACTGACCCAACAGTTGTAGACTCTTAACATTTGAATGATTCCATAGACCCGGGCCTTCTGAATTGATTGTACTTCTTCCTCTGTGAAACTCTAAAATACAATTCACACTCAACTGTTCTACTTTATTATTGGCAATTGTATTTTGAGCTTTTGTTTTTTGTCTGTCTTGATTATTCCCCCCCCCCCTTTTTCTTTAAGATTAAAACTGTGAAGACAGCGTAGGCCTGGAAAATGGTTATTTATTCAGAAATTTAGGATACTTTAGTAAAACTTGCATTCCTATTTGTGTTTTTAAATAGTCATTTAACAGTTAGGGATGCTGGTCCAACAAGTCGGTATTCCAACTCCTGACACTGCAAAAAATATTGGTGCACACAATATTGGCATATGCCCGTGTTATGTTGTCTTGCTAATCCTGTCACCAGTGGACTATATTATACTTTCCCTTTGCTAAAATACTAGTGTTGTGATTGTAAACTGTCTTGGTTTTGGAAGTCTGAAATTATCCCGCTCCTTGGAAAATTTTTATCCCTATTTAATATTAAGTGCTAAAATAATCCAAATTACCTTTTTTATTTTTACTACTTTCAGCAACAAAAATTATTTCAACTTAGTAATTTCTCCTCATAGCAAAGACTCAGAGTGGTAGCTGCTCCTAGAGATGCAGAGAGTTCATGCAATTCTTGTGCGTGTCAGTAAATAAATGGAGGTATGACAACAAGAAATTCCTCCAATTTAGACAAACCTGCTTTTACAGAAAAGTTGCTTTTCTGGGATGAACCTCAGAAGGAACATTACTTATGGGGTTTTTTATACCCCTTTTAAAATGGAACATAGCATTTTTTTATTGCAGTACATATCTCAGACTGCAGAGATGCACGTTAAAAATAATTTGTTACTGTCCACTTATTTGTTAAAACCTGCTGCTTTGTTTATTGCAAACAAATGTTAATATAGTGATAAAGTGCACAAGGATGCATTTTATAAAGTTAACATCTATTTAAATAACATAAATACTTTGAGGAAATTAACTCCATCATAAACGATCTCATTTAGCAGCTTCTTTCCTATGCAACTTGGTGGCTTTCTGCTTCACATCATAAGGCTTGTAGAAGTGTTGGATCCTGCCTGTGGTGGGGTTATGGATTAAAGGATATGTTGAGGCCCTTTGCAGTTCTACTCTTACACTACTCAGCTATGTATCGTAATAGTAGGGTTATAGCTATGATGGTCTAAGAGTTACGTGAGGCAGAGTTTATAAGGAAGGTTTATCTTTTATTTAACCAATAGATACAGTTGGAAAATGAACAGGTAAGTTTTCAGTTCCACTTCCATATGAAGCAGAAGCCGTAATCTTCAGAATATTTACTCTCAGATCACATTTAGCAAACAAATGTGTTACTTCATTTCAGACCTCAAATAGCTTTTTTTATGCCTGAAAGCCTCTTTTTTTTTTCGTCCAAAATATGTTAGATTTATCTAATTAAAAAAATTCTGCCTCTCCCCAGTTTTGTCTTGCTTGTTTCCATCCCAGACTTTTGACTGGACAAAATTCAGATAGAAACAGATGAAATGCTCTTTTAGTATTTCCCTGTTTTCACCTATATGTCAGACTCGATCCTTATATTCAGACAAGAAGAAAAACTTCACAACCTTCCCCGCTTTCTGCCCTCCGCAGTCAGCTGGGGAGAAGCAGACTTGTAACACTCTCCCTGGTATCCTTCTGAAATTAATTTTTTTCCAAGCTCCATTTTATGTCACAGTCCCATCGCTTCTTCCTGAAGAGAGGTTTTTCTGCAGTTTCCCTTCCACCAGTTCCTCGATCCAGCATTCATTCACTGTTCGAATTAGTTTCTACTCTTACCATGTAACGTTGCTTTCCACCACAACCTGGGAGACCTCTCAAACTGGTAATTCGCATTCAGCAGTCTACTGTCGTTCATATAGCGGGAAAACAGTCATAAAGATGAAAGAAGAGGTAAACATGGGTAGAAATGAGGGAGAAGAGGGTATTCACAATGGTGACTTAAGGCTCCCTGAAAAGTCCCTCTGTAGTCAAGGCAGTCAAATGTGTGCATTCCTACCCACGCTGGCAAGGGAACTGCCTCCCTCTGTCAGCAGTACAGAGATCCGAGACATGCTGTCTTCCCTAGACTGAAGTAACCTAATGTTGCCTTCCTGATGTGTTATCTCACTTTAAAGATGTTCCTATGTTGTGTCAAAGCAATGCTCTTCTGTAGCCTGAGCCCAACTCCCACCACTGGACATCAGTGGAAATGGGCCAGATTGCAGCTGGCTCCATCAGCAGAAATGCGAGGACACCTCACAGCTCTTCCAGGTTTACACCGATACAAACACAGTCAAAATCTTGTCATTCCCCCTCCCCCAGATTAGAAAGCAAATCTGAATTATGAGAAGTCAATAGCAGAAATGCCTTTAAGCAGAAAAATATTCCAACTTTGCGTTCACAGTAGTGATTCTTTCCTAAGAACTTCACTGCTTGTCTGAAAGCAGGATCCACGTTTCACGTAGAAGTCAGAGGCACCTGGGCCATCAAGCAAGCTGCACTCTGACAAAGGACATGTTCAGGCAGATAGATTCAAGATGCACATGAACGTTTTAGCTTATTCTCCAAGTTGCCTGCATATAAGGTCACGCTGGCCCAAAAGCCAGTATGTAGTTGTACTATCTCAGCTACCTGCTGAGCTAAAAAGTCCTTAATATTAAGCTAGCTTAGATGTTCAGACTGTCTATGCTCATCCATATTAGGCACACGCATGAAAAATCAGGAGCTGAGTCAAAATTAGAACTGAGGATCTTCTAACGTGGAAGCCAGATACAGAAAAAGCAATTGAAAGGCAGGTTTATACTGTGCTGTCTTTCTGAACATGATGTGGTGAAGGAACCAACGGAAGGAACTTGCAACAGAAGAAAAGCTAATAAGGTGACATGTATTGTATTCAGTATGCTGTCATTTAATTAGTTGCCCAGGTGAAATACCTAACCATTATTGTCATCCTTAGATGCTGCAGAAAAAAGGTAAAAGCATTCTGAATTAAGAAAAAAAAAAAATTGTGTTTGCAATGGAATTCAGAAAATAACTATTAATATTAGTTTCTGGGTTTTTTGCAGAGCAAGGTAGTCTTTATATTTCAGAAGCTATTCACAAAGCAGAGATTGAAGTAACAGAAGATGGTACAAAGGCATCAGGAGCTACAGGTAAATCAAATATACAAACTTTACTTTTCAATTCTTAAGATTATCACTACAGAAACAACTAGTAGTCTTTTATTTAAAAAAAAAAAGCATGGTAGCATTTAAATGTATGCCTAACCTAAATTTAAACTTCTACATTTAACACACTTCCATTTTACCTTTGTAATTGTTCATAAGAACTCTTAAAACTCTTCCCTTTCCATGTTTGGTCTTAGACTAACATATAAAGACTCAAGTGAAAACCAGCTTTACCAGCCCAGGGAAAGTCCAGTTTAAGAAAATAAACTGCTGGTTTATTTCTGTTGGTCAAATCTGTTTGCTCAGATCATAAAAGCAAAGAACAAAAAAAGGTTACTAATGTTTTGTCCATAGCTCCTGAACCATTATGGGGTTTGTTTTTTGAAGATGATCTCTTTGGTAGCGTTAAAGGTCATGATGGGAAAGTTTTGTCTTCATGAAGATGAAGACAGGCTTGTTTCTTACATACTTTGAGGTGTGACCTTCATCTGCAATAGTTTCTGCTAACAGATCATTTCCAAGTAAGAAGCTGGGGCTGGCTGAGTGGGGAGATTCAGAGTAAAATCTCAGCTATGGACTAGAGAGTCAACAAATGACCTTCATAAGCTGAATGACATCTCAATAGAAATCCTGCATCACAGCTTACATAAAACAAGGGAACTAAAATTAACTGAGCTGTGCAATCCCCATTTTTCTTTTTATTTTTGCCACATAAGCTTTATCAAAGGCGGCCTGTGCTTTTTTGTTTCGCTTTCGGAAGCCTCAGATGCTCCAGAGATGCTACAAGTCAGTGTGAAAGGCAGCGGCAGCCCTCGACCCCTGCGTGGATTACGTAGGCATTACTGCCACTTGCTTCTCTTCAGAAGCTGAACATGTCCTCAAGCTGTTCAAACATCAGCACAGCAGAAGGGTGATGGGTAACCACATCTCGCCTTGCCGCTTCCCTGGCCTGTGCTGACTGTAGATGTGCTCTACACACACACTGCAAACGCCGGTGGGTCCTTGACTGCAGGTCAGGGCAAGATCTGGGTCTCTCCCATTTCTCCTGCCTGCCCTCCTTTCTTTCAGAAAGAAACCCGAGAGGCATGTAGGGCGAGCACCGCAGTGCGTCTCACTGCGGCGCCCAGGATGTTGGGCTGCCCTGTGAAGTGCACTGCAGACATCCCAGGGTCACGATGCTAAAAGGAACCCGAGCACCCCTGGTTTGGTGTAGTATTCCGCTAGCAACAACTCGGAATGAGACACATGCTGTACATATGTGGATGTACAGTGCAAATTTGACATGACTAAGTTAACGCTTCTGCAGAGCTGTACAATTTTAAATTTTATGACAATTTTCATCTCTACTGGGGCATTAATATTTTTAGTAATTTTTCTGGTAATTCCCATACAAAATAAAAGCTTTTAGGTGGCTTCAATTACATACCAAAGACTAAGGGTAATAGCAATCAGACATCAGACCTTTATCCCACCAAAACCAATGCCAAGAATTCCCTTAACTCCAGTCAGACCAAGCCAAGAAGCTGATTTAAAAAGGTATGATTATGTTTATTGTTTACTTTTAAAGCTCTGGATCTAGTCACACGGTGGCTTGAAAGCTAAAGTAGGCACTTTCTTTAGGAGCACTGGAGTAGTGCTGCTCAAACTAGTTTTACTGAATCTTACTTGAATTTTCAATTTAATTCCATTGTTTTAGTTGCTTATTAAAAAATAATCCAAATCTGGGGTTTTTAGTTGTTTGTTGGTTTGGTTTTTTTGACAATGTATTCTTAATACTATATAGCTACAAGGAAGAATTTATTTAAACAAGATTGTATTTTAAGAATAGCTGAGCCATCATAATTCTTAAGGACTCTTTAATCTAATAGATTATTAGATTAAATAATAATTTAATTATTATTTAATAATTCCCCTCCTCACAACCAGAGAGGGGAAGGACAGTCAAAAATTGAGATTGAGGATACTTAGGTTTTGTTGAGAGCTCTGACAGAGAAATTCCAAGATGACGTAGATATTTCTCTGCTGTTCGTCTCCCATTTAGAAAAGGGACTACATTTGTGCCTTGCTTAGCTTTTTTACCAGAACAGCATAGCTAGGAATTGGCTAACAGGTTAGGCAATAGCACGGTATGACTTCAGCAGAGTTAGGGCTGTGATAACAACAAAAATCATATTACCTTTGAAATCCAAAGCCAGACAGACTCACTTCAGCAACGAAATACACACGGATCACCCGCACGTAGTCTCTCAACACTTGACTTTTTCATTCACCCAGACCGATTTCACTGTTGGATAAAATTGTTGTTTTATTCTTAAAGCAGAGGAGCAACTCAAAACTCAAGGTACTAAACACCAGAGCTTGAGGGCACTGTATAGAAGATGGAATGAAAATGGACACATTTTACTAATGTTTTCTTTGTTGCATTACAGCAATGGTATTACTAAAAAGATCTCGAACGCCTATTTTCAAAGCAGACAGGCCTTTCACATTTTTCCTGAGACAAGCTAACACAGGTACGCATGCTCTCCGTTTCAGTAGCAGAATCCTTCACAAGTAGCACTGAAATCAGTAACAAGTTCTTTGTAAATAACGTGCCGTTCTTCAGTCCAGGAAATTCCAACAACCATGGAAACAGTGGGTTTAGGGTTTTTAAAGCATAAAGAATACAGTTTAATTTCTTTAAAAAGAATGCATGATAGTCACAGAAGTCAGGGAAGCCAGATTAGCCTCTTCTATATATATGCAGTATGTGCTCAAAAAGATTTCTACCATAATTATAGGCACTACAAAGATCTTACAGATCTTAAGTGCCCCAGGATTAGGGACCGACCTCCACAAGGCAATTCAAGTTAAAAATGGGCTGGATCAGCTGGATTAACATCTGAAGAAGTTAAAATGTAAGTCTTTCCCTATAAATGAAACTTATTCATGCCTACGCAGGTGGCACACAGCAGACTTCTCCCTGTAGGCACCAGGACTCCAGGGCCTGAAATTCCCTGTATTACTCCCACCTCAGCAGTTTCTAGGGGGATATCTCAGAAATTCTGAAGACCAACAAGCTTTTGCCCAGCTACAGCTCAGAATATGCGGAAGCAAGTTTCTCTTCCCTCGTGTCTTGAATAGCAAGCAACACCTTCGAGGAGATAGTTTTACACATCTGGACCCTTCACTACTCAGTATCCTCATAAGACATTCAGGTTATCAAAAGCTGTGGATATTCCCTGTATGTAATCAGGTAACTTAGCTCTGCAAAAAGCCTAACTTGTATCTTCACTTTTGCAAGGAACTGCCAAAAAATGCATGTTTCTTTTGCAACTGATAACTCTTTTTCTTGCGAATGAACTCCCCCAGCCCCCCAAACAAACAAACAAAACTGCAGAGCAGGTCTGAAAGAGTGAAGCATCCCAGTGCTCAGTTTGGCTTTGGTATTAGACTATATGTCTCATTTCAGATGTCCAATCACGTAAGTTACTCCAGAATCTCTGCCAAAGGAAAACACCATATAGCTCGTTGGCAATAATAAAGAAGAATTGCATTATGCACCATTTAGCAGGTGTTTGCTCCTCCGAAGCATCAGGCCATCTCCAACAACTCTTACCATTCTTAGCAATGTGGTAAATTTGCACATTAAGTATTTTCCTAAAAATCCTTCAAACCACCAAGTTTCTCTCATAACTGGGGTCACGTGCATTTAGATTTCAAGGGAACATATAGCCATTTATAGGGTTCAGTAAAACACTGGGGCCTGGCAACAAGACCGAAGAGAATCATTTTCCTTACCTGCTTCCAAGCAACACACTCCGTTCTCTTAGTCGGTGAATACCTGTGTATGTAACACTCCGCTTGAAAAACCTGTATCTCATGTTTTGACCAAAATGCAGACATATCTTTTTAAAGCAAAAAGCACTACCTTGGTGGGGGTTTTGTTTTAAATACGCTTTGGCAATCATTACCATTCAGTGAATAAAAGTATGTTTACTTGGCAAATGCAGAACTAAAAAAAAAAAAGGCACTAAAAGATGATCTATGAAACCCAAGCCACAGACTCTTCAGTATTAAGAACAAATGGGTTTCGGTGAATAAAATTGCTCAGTTTACAGTATATGATAAGTTATATAAATAGGAAGGAAATCAGATTGTAAAACAGGATTTTTATACGAGGCATAACAAAATACATACCTTCCAATCAACTCAAAATCAGAAGTACATTTCTGTAATTTAAGCTTTTTAATGCAAAAAGTGAAAACCGTGAAAACATTCAGTCATTTTATTTGTTCAAACTTAGTGATTGAAGTTGTTCAGGTATGAAAAGGGGAAAGGGTAAACAAGATCTGCTTTTAATACATTTTATTAACCTAACTAGAGGTACTTAAAACTTGCTATCCCCATCAAGTCACAATGAATCTTTATGTAGACCAAAAGTCTTTGCATCAGTCTTCTAGTAATAACAGAAATGTATTTTCCAAGACTTAAAATGGCATAGTTCTGCCTGAAATAATGGAAAAAGTTTGGGTTTTTTTAATCTGAATTTCAGGTTTGAACTCATTCCCTTTGAAGGACAGGCAAGCTAACAGCAATACAAACAACTGAACCACAAATTCAATGTATCTGAGGCAGTGATTTCATTCAAGGGGTTGTAATAATCTCTTCTGTTACTACAATATCAACACAAAGGAATGAATTTAGGCTCTGTTTTGCTCCGTTCAAAAGTGATTCTTTAGCCAATGGTTTGGCTAAGGTTCAGGTTTTGGCAAATTTCTGGTTTGGGTTACCAACTATCTGGAAAGGCCTTTTTGCTTCTAATACAAAAATATTCGAATTATTCTAAGGCAAGCATGCAATTGCAGTCAATTTTTCCATACAAGCAATGAATGATCACAAACCTGCTAGTTCCGTGCTTAATTGATGTATTTAAACTGTACTACACTTTGAAAATGTGGTCCCAAACTGAAATAATGTTAATACTGTTTTCATTTACAGGTTCAGTACTCTTTATAGGAAGAGTTACAAATCCTTCCTAATAAACACTAGACAAATATACTGTCTTCTGTTCCTCCTGTGATGAACTTTCCTTCAATGAAATTAAAGGCTACATTATACGTATTTATTGAAACACTGTTTTAAACAATATCACTTTTGCAAAAGTAAGAGTGAGCAAGTCATCCACTACCTTATTACTTTGTACACACTATTGGAAACTTACAGCTATCTAGGAATCATCAGCACCACAACTACCGCCAAGATAGTAAGCATATAACCATTTGAGGAAAAACTGAACAGATTTTGCCACCAAAATGTTTAAGAATATGAGCCAACAGCTTCTGCTTAACTTCATCATGGCTAAAGTCAGCTTGACTGTTGCCAAGTATGTGGGTCATCTGAAAGAAAGTATCCCGCAAGAAAACTGTGATATATGTTATTTTTCAAGCACAACTTTATTTCCCCGTCCTGAAGTCAAAAACTTAAGAACAAAATTGAAGTTCAGTCTGGTCCTAGACTTAGATATAATTCAGCTGAGATAGTAAGGTAACAAGCAAGCAGCAAAACACTGTGAAAAGGAAATCAAGTTGAGAGACTGTTTCAAAACTCACAGAACAGGTAGGAAGCAGAAATACCCACTCAATCAGTGACCAAACAAATATTATTGCCAAAAAAGGCAGTAGTACTACCTTTACTACCTTTTACTTTTTTTTTTTTAAATGAACACAGCATAGAATGGACATTCCTGAAGAAGACTGAATGAGAGGCTAAAAGCATTTAGAAAAATGCTTTTTTCAGCATCCTGACAAAAGTTGGGATACAGTGAGTGTTTTAGTACAAGATTTAGCAACTAACGGCACAAGCATCAGAAACCCAGGCCCATAAAGATTTTGGGTGAAGACTGTGAACCACTGACACCTAGGAAAAGCATCAGAGGGGAGCTGCTCCCACCAAATCAAACAAAGCTTTCCAGAAGTTAGGAGCATCTAGCACAGATGAAAGACATGGCCAATAAAGCATTCAGTGATATTTTGTGTCCAAGAAGCAGCACCTTCTGGCTGTTCCTGCATTTGTAAACATGTAAAAGCTTCTGACACAGAAAAACTCTGTGCAGCATTCCTCAAAGGCTACTGACCCCTGCTTTACTACATTGTATCCTCATAAAACTGTGGGGTTTGTCATTGCTGTGGATGTGCATACAGTACATCAGTTTGTTAAGCTAGTCGCCAGATAGTGAAGCGCAAAGTACACAAGGCCACAGGGTATCATCCTACCGTAGCTGCGATTCAGCATGAGCTTCCTTCACTCGTTCGCTGATTAAGAGCAGAATATCCAGTGATACAAAACTGCTCCTCAGTCTTTAACACTGATACTAGAACATGGAAGCTCTGGAAAGGAAAGGCAAAATGAACCATTCCAATAAAAACTGTACTCAGTCCTACACAATGATTAAAATAGAGTTTTTATTGATGGAATAACAAAAGTGCTTTTCTTAAATATTTTTCAAAATACATTTATACAACTTACAATAATATATCCAAAATAACTGTATATACAAAACATTACCTTGTTTAATGTATGTGCTTTTTTCTTTTGAAAATTACAAAGCAACTTTTTGGCAAAGTTCAACCTTAAGAGGTGATAGGTTTGAAGATTGGATTAAGAAAAATAGAACCTGAGGGAAAGTGACACTTAAGTCCATGACAAGCAAGAAGTTCTCCATTTAGTTAAATAAAAATGTTTTTGTGATATTTTTCACATTACAAAAATAACAGAAGTGAAAGGAAAAAAAAAAGATGATGGATACTTTTCTCATCATTTTATAGAGCAGCTTCTCATTCTTTCAGGTATAGGAACTTGAGATAAGAGTGCATGTCAAAAATGAATGCAAGTAAGGACAGCAGTGCCCTGCTGTGGCTTTCTCTTGTGTGCAGTGTTATCTTAGCTGCTGTTGATATGGTTGACCTGATTGGATCTGCGATGGATTTCTTCTAGAAAACTCTCAAGTTGTTCTATCAGCATTCGTTTTTTAAACCTGTGTTTAAAAGAAAGCATAATAATGGATGCACACAGTAACATACGAAACATTGTTCACAAAAATTTTACTGAACCCTGGAAACTTCAGTTATGATTTTAGGTCCAGTGGATGATGAGGTTATAGATACCTCATTATGTATATACGCTGTCTCCTAAAATTCTGGTAAAACTACTAACTTGCTTTTGCATTTAATGAGAGAATACAAAACTATGCTTACTACAGTCTATTCTAGCACATTCCTGAACATCACTCAGCCCTCAGAAAGCCAGGAAAAAGAGTTGAGTGTTTGCTCTTTCCAGAAGTAAGTTTCTGAAGTACAGAAATAAAATGTATGCCAAAAGAACTATAATCCTAAAGCTGGCAACAGCTTTTAGGGATTATTTGCATGCCTTCATGGTGCATTCACAAAAGTTAAGTCAAGTTGGTAGTGGTGAAGGAATAGCATTACACAGTGCAGAGCAGATTTGCCGACAAGAAAATACAAATTAAAAGTTTGAGAAAGAAATTAAAGAAAATACAGATGTAATCCATACCTGGAGTGTCTGCAGTTCTATTCCATATTAATTACATAAATTTGAACAGCAGACCATTTTGTCACCTTTGCTTACAGCCCTGCCTCGGCACACACAGCTCCTTGCTGTTTCCAGCTAGCCCTCCCCTTGAGACATTTCTGCATCTGAGAAGCCACTTCTGACCAATGCTTTGACAGCCGTATGCATGCTCAAAGATAAGCAGCAATGAAAACATCACCCACTTTCTCCAGTCAGTACTATTCTGAACTATACACTCAGTTCAGTCCCATGACATTATAAAACCCTGGCAAAAGCCTCTAGTCCCGGCCAGGCCTCCCAGTCCACGTTCTTGGCTCACAGAAACATAGCACCTGCCCTAATTCCCAAACTACAGACTTCCCCACGACCCCAGCTTGACTATGGGGAAACAAGCTCCCATTCCCAACCACTTACTATCTCATTGAATACCCATGGCTCTGGGCCCTTACCCATCCTTCTCATCACAGTTCTCCTCAGTAACCCCAAAGAAACCCCACACTTCAAGTACTGCTTCCCCTCCATTCTTCCTCACTGCTTTCACAACTGCTCCCTGCTTGTTGAAAAGTATTAACCTGGGAAATACATGATTATTCCTTCTCCTTCCCTCTAGTAAAAGTCAAATCGTTTAAGCTAATAGCAAAGTACTTTACTATAATATATCCTAGTGAAAATTTAACATGCTCATATTCTGTGCAAGTGACTGGGCAATGTTACTTTCCAGAATACCTTCAAGCCCCTCTGAAGCAGCTGTACAAGTTAACAGCAGACGTTTCCTAGAAACTTAAAACCTGGTGGAAGGTGGGGAAAAAACCACATTGCTAACTATTCTCACATTACTGTTGGCACAAGAATTCAGGTTTACAGTGCACTATGTCCAGTCCCTCAGTATATCTCACTGAAAGCTCTTTTCCAAACACTGAACCCTACAGCAAGCAATTTTTTTTCAAGGCAACAGAAAATTTACCATGTTGACCAATATTGTAATTAACAGAATTAAGCATTGACTCTAATTCAACTGTTCACTCTGCTAGGAAAGTTAGTACCCTTAAGAATAAAACTTCCTTGAGTAGCTCTAGCTATTGAGCATAAAGCTTTGTTATTATTTTGAAACTGGCTGTATTAATTCTTGCCAGCACTTTTATCACAAGTGGGTACTGCTCAGCATTTTGTCTAGGTACACACTTTGGGCTTTACTATGTGTATTAGTAGCTTAGTTAGTATTAGTAGCTCTTAGTTTGGAGAATAAATAAAAGGGAATTTAATTTCGCATACTGAGAAGTTGGTTGATTTGGAGAATTTGATCCATGTTTTGTCAGCTTTTGCTTGAGAATATTTAGCAGAGAATAAAAAAATCCCACTTATCCTTAGTGCTAGGACCATAAATGGATTGCTATGCCCATTCCAGAAATACTGAAGACCTCTCCACTACATCGGCTAATTTCTTTTAGCCCTTTCCTAAATAACTCCTCATTTTGTGCATCCAAAGTTATAGCCATCTATCGGGAAGTCACGTCTCGTGTTCAATAAGGACTCCTTGTAAGCACCAATGCTACATGCCCAGGCTGAGCCAAATGTGTATCACTAAGCATAAGAAAAGTCTTTGTCAGAATAGAAATAGCCAAGAATTTGAAATGGAGACGTGGTATCTCCTCATCCTTAATATTTCTACGATCGACTGGAAGAAAAAAAAAAAAATCCATTGTCTACCCCACCTTGATTTCTGCCTCTCAAAAGTGATAGCTTTTCTGCTATCAGAAGAGGAACTGTAAGGCAGTCGGTTTCCAAAGGAAGCTGAAAACTGTGGATTGTTTTAGAAATCATCTTCCCTCACAACTCTCTAGAGGATTAACCTCCAGAATTGAATGGGGACTGTTTTTAAACACACACTTTGTTGCTGAAATGCTCAAGAACTTTCTGAAGTCTGTGTTCAGAGTCAGAGCTCCTTGGAGCAGGGAAAGAGAGCAGGCATCCCAAATTTGAATTGCATTCTGTGGCACTGCAAAGGCCAGCTATCAGTTAACAAAACAAGACTATCTTGACAACTCTGGAGAGCCTAGAGATGTTTCCTGCAGGGAGCAGGGAACCTTGATTAAATGTCATAGCTTGCCTGGATAAGGAAAGAAGCAGAGAACTGCATAGGGATTGTAGGCAGTGTTATCCAGGTGGATAGAATGACCACACTATAAAAATCTAACCTAGAAGAGAAGAGGAAGAAGAGAGATTAAGTTGTTCCTACACTCAAACCAATAAAAATTAAAGTTTAACAACAGTCGAGAAAAACAGAATTGCCAACTTTTTCCACCAGTAGATGCAGAAAACTGTTGGCTATGGTGAGAGACAGGATTTAATTCTGATGCATCCAACAGTAACACTCAACCACTGCCAAATTTCATAGGGAAAGAGTCAATTCAATATAACTAGAATAGAGAGGCTGCGCAACAGAACAGAGAATTACAGATGACCTAAAGAGCAATATTTTAGAGGCACAAATATTCCAACCCCGCTAAGGGCTGCCACAGACTCCAGGAGCAACAGTATTGTTTTGGTGTGCTGAGACAGTGAGAAAGCAAGTATAATCTACAGGCTACGGAACAGCTCTGACAGGTGATATAACAATAAAGACAGACCAAGCAAAAGCATGATAAAGTAATTGTTGCTATAGGAAGAGCATGATCTATATAAACCTATATGCCCCACTGTATTGGCAGTAGGAGGTTAGAGGAGCTGTATGAATGTCCAACGTTCAGTGTACCTTAAACTTTCAGCGTGGTTTTATCCAAAAATTACTTTGATTTTTATTTAATCATAAAATTTGTTCAATAATGCCACAGGGAAAAAAGCTGACTACTACAAAAGCAGATTAGAGCAAAAAAATCAACTATTCTTTGAGGCTTCTGAAATAAACCTCAAAGTTAGATATATTTATGATCCAAGCAAGATGCTGGAATTATTAGTTCACTTCAAACACTATCGGTTCCAATCGTAATTACATGTTTCTGCTTTCTTTCCTCTTAGTAAACATGTAGAAGGCTAAGCAAGTATGGTCAGTCTAAGGATGCTGTAAGGAACAGTTTCTACCTGGATTAACAACACTGGGTTTAAATCCTCAGCAAGTCTCTCTACTCCAGTGACAAACTACCTCCCATCTCCACAGCCTCAGACAGGACTACAATATCTCTGAAGGAAATAAATCTGAAGAGCAGAGACATATCTTTATGGAGCATACCTGGATCTCAAAACTATTTTTAGGACAAGATTTTGAGTTGATGCAGAACAATGAATTTCAACTGTTTCCGAAAGCCTCATCCACAGTAATATGCAGTTCCGTCAGTTTTTCAAATTAGCATGCTGTACGCTCAACACTTGACCTTTGGAACTTGAGTAATTTTTCTAAAGTTACCTTCTCTTTCTATATCATTGTCCATCTACATTTATGGTGATCTGGCAGTTATAGCTGCTAACATTTTTAAGACAAAATCTGAGGCAAAAAGGTAAGCTTGTGCAAACAACACACATCAGGAAGTTTATGTGTTTCTATTTTTTTCTAGGGAATTATTTCCTTGCAGTGCAAAGCATTATGTAGCAAGTTTCAAACAAAGAACTGCATGGTTGTCAAGCAGTTACGTATGGCAGTACATGGTGCAGTTTTATAAGATTAAGACAATTCAGTTACCTACCTTGAAGCTTCTTTAATAACATTTTGTAAAAATATCAGTCGGGTTTGTAAGCTTCCTTGTACATGCTTCAGTAAAAAGAAGATTCTTTCATACTCTTAAAGATAAAGAGAAGAGCAAAATCACAGTCACTTAAGAAATGCCTACACAGAGATCTGTTGTAATAGATCTGAGTGAAACCTGAGTGAAATGCAACAGATTTCATTAAGCTTTTGTAAGCTTTTAGGATATATCACCTATCAACCAGGCTTGTAGAAATGACATACTGTTTAATGGAACACTAACATTAAAAAACACAGGATACTGCAGTTTAGGATATTACTGGAACACCTAACAAGCTAATTCTAATACTGATAATATAAAAAACATTATTTTCATGGACATTGATAGGTATAGCAATGTTTTAATCACTTATCTGGGAAATTTTTAGCAGAGGTTTTAAAACAAGTCTTTTCAGCTTTAAATTTATTTTGCTTCAGTCTCATGGTTCAGTATTTTTCTAAAATAGTGATCTAATATGAATTCTTTGTCTAGCTCTTATGCCAATCATCTGAAAGAGAGATTTGGTATACTTACTCCTTCCTGGTTTTCGGATCTCTTTCATAATTTGTGCTCTTAGCTCTATATTAATTTCTCTGGAACTTCTGCAATGCACTGTTTTTTTCCCTTTGCTTGGTGAAGACATTGGCAAGTTCTCTTCGGTACTTTGTTCTTTACTACCTGATTCCTCATGATTCTCCAAAAACCCATCAACATTCAAGTTATTCCCTAAATGTTCATGGCCTACATCCTCTGTATGAGCTGCCGGTCGATCCAATGAATTGAATGGAGAAGAGGACATTGAAAACTCTGAATCTGCAGTATTCGGGAAAACATCTGACGAAAGTGGGTCTGTAACATGATTCTCAACCACATCATCCATTGTAACCTCATTATTTGTTTCTGATGCTGAGAAAAAAAAAAAAAAAAAAAAAACTGCACTTGGCACTTTCACATTCTTTATCATCTGATAGAAGTCAATGAGTCAGTTCAGTATTAAGCTCTTGTAAAGCTATGCTCCAGCCTGTATAGTCTACTGTACATGCAGTATTCGGGAAAACATCTGACCGAAAGTGGGCTGTAACATGATTCTCAACCACATCATCCATTGTAACCTCATTATTTGTTTCTGATGCTGAGAAAAAAAAAAAAAAAAAAAGACTGCACTTGCCACTTTCACATTCTTTATCATCTGATAGAAGTCAATGAGTCAGTTCAGTATTAAGCTCTTGTAAAGCTATGCTCCAGCCTGTATAGTCTACTGTACATGCTAGGCATTAGAAAACACGTTTGTGGGTTGCAACACTGAGCACATTACCATATCTCCTGGCAATTAATGGCTTAAAAAAACCACAGGTATATTCTTTATATGGAAAGGGAAATTGCTATATGGACTATCATCAAAAGAAAAAGCACCTCTAAAATGTGCTTTTACGACATGCTTGTCTTTCCCCATTAAATTGATCTGACAAAGTTTACTTTAGTGCTGAACAATGAGCAAGACTTACACAGCACCTCAGCTCCAAGCTAAGGGAAGTGAATTCACTGCACTACAGCAAAATTCAAATTAACTTCACATTGTGATACTTTTGGAGCATCTGAATTCCCAGGCAAAGGAAGAACATCCTTCTGACTGTTTACGTTGTCTCCTCATTTAATACAGGAAATACATTGTTTATACTGGGAAGTTCATATGAAAGACTTCTGTCTGCAGGACTATATTAACTGTTTCTGTAATTAACCCCAGATGCACACTTAAATACTTCATTTTCAAAAAATGAGGGATAAAATTGCCATACTTGGGAAATCAGCCAATGGTATTTCTACATAAACAAGTTTTTTGCATAAATTAAAAAACAAACACTCTGAGGAAGATGAAGATTCACTTACTTTTGTGAATAGGAATAGGTTTAACAAGGTCAGGCTGTGCTTGTGTGATTGGTGTTGGTGGCCCTTTTCCTCCAATGTGGTTATTCACAACCGGAGGAGTTTGCGGTCGACCTCTGAGCAGGGGGGACATACAACGACGTCTTTTCGGAATCCCTTGCATATTTGGTTCTCCAGGTCTTTTATGTTTATTTTGAGGTCCTGATACAAATTCATCTGCTTCATCTATCATCATTCCCTGTAATTAATTTAACGGGGAGAATTCTTAAACTTTAAGCCAAAAACACAAAATACAAAATATAACGAATGCTTTGATGCTCTGATGATGTTTACCGCATATACAGCAACTATGTACTACGTGCCATCATGCACTGAATTCTCAACCGTCGACCAAAGTAATACGGGAAAACCATACCAAATCCTTCCTAGACTAAACCAATATGCTTAAGGCCCTTACCCAACAGTCTGCCAAGTGAGGCAACTGAGTGGGCTGTCAAACTTCCTTTTCAGTAATTGCAAAATGACTCAAACATTTAAAAGAATAACTCTAAATGATATTGGTAGCTTGGTCAAGTCCAAGACCGATTTGGACAAAAGGGAGAGTCCATGCTCTCAATGTTACCGGAAGCTTTTTATGGGGGAAGTTTGGTAAAGGAAGCATGATTAGGTATTAGCTACACTACAGTGACAAACGTATTTCATTTATAATACAATTCAGAGGCATAAGACTGGTTTCCAATAAAGACTGCCCTCCATAGGATACTATTGATGGAAAAACATCTGAGGGACTTTCTTGTAAGCAGTGCTTTTCCAAATAATTCAAAGTGTTTCTCCGATACATTGCTCTTTGAATGGTCTAATCAGCAGTGCACACACTCACAACAGCACATTTTAAAAAAAAGTGTTACAGAAAAGTCACCTTTTTGTCCAATTTGAATGGATTGCCAAATGTATGGAGCCTTCGTGGCTGATCAGGATCAAGCTCTCGGAGCGGAGAAGGTATTTGTTTCAGATACTCCTGGTAGTTTCCCATTTGTGCTATAGGTACACTGTGAACTTGATCTATCATAACAGAAGGGTTTATAAATATATGATACTGCTCACCTTATGAGAATTTAGTCTATATCCACCTCACACCTCCAGTTTTCAGTCTCTTATCAAATGCATTAACAAAATAGACGTGCAAAACTCACCATTATTCTTGCCTAATTAGTATTTATAATATCGTGTTTTGAGTGCAGAAAACTTGCTTAAATGAATCAGTATGTCTTGTGTATTTATCATTATGACACGGAAATAAGCAATATTTGTCATGCATGGATGTTAGTTTTCCAGTGTGTCCCATAACTTTTCAACAGGGTAGATGGGTGAAAAAAATTGAGACTGGGAACAAATAACTAAAACATTACTACAAACAAAAGCTACATTAATGCAAAGTAGTAATGCCCTGCTGCATACAGCTTTGACGTAACTCTACCCAATTTTAGCTACCCAAAATTTAATTGTTGAGACTAGCATTTCCCCAAAGCAACGGTGATTTTTGACCACGGGAATCAACAAATTCTTAAAATCCATAGGACCCGATTCTAAACTTCTTATGGATTTAGTTAAAGTTGCCAAGCCTTTGATCAAGCAAAACATACAGTAGCAGAAATAGCAGGGAAAAAACCTAACATTAGTTTTCATGTGGTTTAACCCCCTCCCCAAAGAGCAACTTCTCTGCATTTCACATTACGTTATCACTTGATCACAGATGTTAATCTGACCTAAGTAGTGGCAGGACTAACGTAACATACACGTTCGCTTGCATTGCCCTTCTCATTTTCTCCACTTATTTCATCATCTTCTGTTTGTTAAGATGCCATAAAGCAGTGCCAGAAGACACAGTAGAAAGGTAAAGGAATAAATTAGCAGACTACTAAACTATTTGCTGTTGACCTAAAGGGCAAAAGAATCACACTGGCAGCACCCAGTGAGCAAGCTTAATTTTCCACTTCTCACAATCCACTTATATGGAGAGAGATCACAATGTTCAGAACTGCCCTGTGATTTTTTCTCAGATATATCATGAAAGTTGGGAAAAAACAGTGAACAAAAATCTTATGTAAAAGCCCAAGTCTCCTCATACGGACTAAAGGACAGAGCAGTGAATCTGCATCTTCTCTATCCTCACCATTTTTTCTTCCAGTAAGTTATTTAAGGAAAAACAAATCTAAAAGAACATGCAGTTTAATGGCAGCATCAGACATCCACTAAGTTTTAAAGAACTCCGCTATTTGTTAGTGTCTTCATTTTTTTAGTACCAATCATACCACGGTTAGGCACAAAATAAACTGTTATCTAACCTTCATCTTGTCCTTTGAGGAACTTGCGAGTACTCTTCAGTAAATTAGATCTCATTCGCGTTAATTGATCCAAAAGATTTCTTCTGGGTATGTCATAAGCATTTCTAAAAGTCTGAGGTTTCAAATCCTATGGTTCCAGTAAATATAGTTCCAATTAATACCATGTATGAAACAATATCTAGCATTTCAATGGAAGTATATTGAAAATAACAACATTACACACAGTGGTGCTTACCTTATTCAGCAAAGCTATTTGGAACCCAGCATACTCCTTCATATTGAGGTCTAGAGGTCTATGAGGAATTTCCCCAGTAATCCCCTGTAGCAGATGTTGAAAATCGTTCCTATGTGCCATAGACAGGTTGTGTGATCTGCTTCTGACCTTAATTCCAGTCTCTTGCGCTACCTTTTTGCCTACAGAGCCAATGACTCTATCGGACTCTATTTTGGCCTTAATTTGAAATAAATAAATAAATAAAATTGACAATATGCTCTTAAAAGGATTAGTCAGACTTATTCATTTTAAATTCCTACCTAGAAGATTCAACAATGTGCTAATACACTATGACGACCATAACCAGGATGAGTGCTTAAGGAGTGCTTAATACATAACCACTTAATGCTTACTACAATTTTAAATATAGTGAACAGTTTGTGCCTAGGTCTTCTGCATATTTCTCCTCTGCTGCCCATTATGGTATCTAAGCACCAATATGCATGCAATGCTTTTATTTTCATAAAATGCCATAATTTAACTAGCAATTCTCTGCAAATCTATCTGTACTCACACAGACTGTTTTCTACAATAACAGCTAAACACTGTAACTCTCAAAAGACCGATTCTCTCACAACTATAGTTGCGATCAGTCACACAATGGTATCAACTTTTTAGAAGCTCAATACGAATAGTCATAACATAATGTATTTTATATTTATTAATAATGCCAAATTCTGTTTGACTAGACAGACCTAACCCCCAATATTATGTTAGATTTGTACCAAAATTAAACATGCTCATAAACACCAGCTTTTTGGCAGAATACAGTTGAACAAAGAGCCAAAAGTAATTCAGTAATACACCTGACAATGTTGGTTTTGCAGTTTCACGTAAATTTGTAGGCTACTCAGAATTTGAATATGTACTTATTAAGAACACCAAGTCTCTACTGGCAGAGCCTTTCAGAAGTTAGAAAAGCTTTAAGTACAATTTGCATTTTAGGAGTCTAAGATGTCTAGGTTGAGAGATTAGTTCACTTCACAGAATACTCAGCAATATGACTGATTTAACAGGATATACTGTAAACTTCAAGAGGTTTGCTTCTTCAAACAATCATTTATATTAATTTTAAGAAAAAGCTGGTCCATAAGAACTCATTAGCTAAGTTACAAGTACTTGCACTACTGTTTCTTGAAGTTTCAAGCCTACTGCATTATTTAATATCTTGAACAAGAAAGCTTAACATGCACAGTTCAACAAAATAAGAGTGGAGGTAGCAGGGCAGAAATGCTTTAGGCTGGTGCAGGAGACTAGTCAAAGTTACGGGCACTATTCTGAACACAGACAACAATTTCAAAAGGTCACTTGCCACTTCTATGTCTGTATCCTTATTTGAGATTCTGAATTATGTCAGTTTACTTTATATTTACTGAACACCTTCCATTTCATTTCACAAGCCAAAGAAAGGACACTTTCTGATTCAGATGTACAAAGTACAAATCTCTCTTTCCTGAAAAAATGCTAGAACGTCTTTAATATCTAAGGTAAGACAACATGTTTTCTTTTGGACAAAAGTATGTTACTGTGCGTACAAGTAAAAATGCTCCTTAAATACAAAAAAATCTCAATTTGTACCTCCATATCTATCTTTATAGTCCAGTCTATAAAGTCTATATTTAAATGCCAAGTTTTCCTTCAATTAAGAAAACCAAAATGCTTTTTTGCTAATTGCTTATGGGAAGGTATTAACTTGATCTTTCTGCTCTTTTTTCCTTCAAAGCCATTGAACTTGAGTATTTTAAGATTATCCTGATATTAGAATAAGTTTTTACTGCTCTTTTGCTTCAACATTACCTGCTGACTCAACTTTTTGAGATATGAAATGACACTGTAACTAAGTCCATATTCCACATTGTCAGCTATAAGGTTTGGTGCTCCCATCATTCTCACAGCTTTCTTCAAAGGCTGAAACATGGAATATATTGTATAGTCATATTTAACTTTATAAGTGTTGTATACATACTTCAACTAACTGTATCCATTTCAAATAGACCCTGAGGTCCTCAAAGTTAGAAAAGAAAAACAAAGACTTTCAGGGCAGCATTTTTTTGTTGTTGTTTTAAAGCATTGTTCCATTCATACAGAATCAATTATTAACAGAGATATCATTTATATACGAGTCACAGCTGATGAAATTTTCATAACACTCAAGTCTCAAGCCTTCCCCAGGACTCTAGTGAAAACAGTAAGTATCATTATGCATGAAGTTTAGCTATTCTCTCTTAAATTAATACATATTCTACTTGAAATAGGGAATACACCCATAGTAGAAAGATAACTATAGTTACATAATAAAATAGAAATTTTAACACAGTAAGTCATCTTACCCCAAGATAATAAGGAGGCATTGTCTTCAAATAGCTTTCAAATGACTGTCGCCATTTCAACGTAGGTTTTGCCTTGTGTACTTTAAACAAGTCATCTGATGGTTATAAAAAGAAAAGACACAAAATGAAAGGCGTGTTTAGACAGCATTGCATCTTTTTTTCTAATAAAAGAAACTCTCAAAGAAATGCCAATTCCTCAATGCTTAAATTAATACATGTATTTTAAAATATATATAACTAAACTAAATATACACACACACAAGATTAATGCTGCAGCCAAAAGATGGAACCTGATAAATAATGTATCAAATTGAGTTGGTAATTGAGACAACAGATTGGGAAAAATGGCTCCTAAAATAATGAAAGAAGTGAGACCAAAACATATCTGAAAGAATGATGATTAAGTAAATCATCTTACAGATTGAGTCTGAGTCATGAAGGTCAGCCAATTGGTGACAAGTGAAACAAGTTACTGATGACAAATACATTGCTCAACATGCTACCTTTCTACAGGTGTGTGATTAATAGCAACACTAATTGCAGTAATCTATTTAGATGAGATCAATTTTTCAATTGCCTACCACCTAAGAAAATTTTTATGAAGTGGTATTTACCTAGCAGTGGAAGAAGGACTGGATAATTGTAAGGCATCACAAATAAATTCACACAGTTCAGCGCTGTACTAGCTTTCAAGTAACCAAAAGGATGACCAAGTTCACTGTATTTTGCACTATTGCTCACATATACCTGCAATAAAACACATTATATTGTATGTAAATCCAAAATATTGTGTGCTAAAATTTTACATCCTATTTTGATTATAAAATAAAGTCTATGAAAAACAGCATTCTATAAATAACTTCAATTCAGCATGCACTCTACTTGCCTGCCAGCAGGTCTGGGGGGATTTTCTTTCCAGGATAAACTGGGTCAGTGGTGAAGGTTCCAACTCATACTTATCAAAAGGCAGTTTGTCAATGACCATCGGTTCACAGTCAGTACAGGAAAATTTCACCACAGGATGAGATGTGCGAGGTGGCTAAACATAAGCATTCCACCGTTAATAAGTCTGCACAACGATTCAAATGCAATTGTGCTATGACAACTAAAGCAATACAGGCTCTTTGAAAACAGACATAATTAAGGAGCCTATTCAATACAGGATATTTATCATTAATGAGTCCTAAGCAATTACTTTATGATGTTAGCACTGTCTTAAAATCTGAAGGAATCTTATTTTCTAAATAAATGCCAATTATTTTACCTAGTAAGTCTAGAACAGTATGCAAGTAAAACTTCTTGCACATACACAAAAACTTTGCAAATGGAAGTAAATCCCAGTGGGGACAAAAAGAATCTTCAATGCTACTCTGGGGCATGCCCATTTTTATTCCCCACAGAAGCAGGCACTGTACTTTTGCATTTGCTGACTTCCTCCAGCACTTTTCCTTCTTGGCAAATTTAACAGTTACAAAACTCAAACTGAATTATAATGACCAAGAGCAGCATGAATTCAGAAAAAAACCAAGCTTTAGAAGAACTCACATTTTAACTAGGCCTGTGAAAAACTATTTCAATTCAAGCAATTTAAGTGTTTGGATTTTAATCTTTTTATTAATCACAGGGAAAAGGCCTTTGTGCCTCGAGTTTCAAGTATAAGTTAACAACATATTTGAAATTTCTTTTGCTGAAAGGGAAAGCTGATTTTTTGTGTGTGATGAAAATAGGAGCTGTACGCCTTCCACTGAAAGGTTTTCAGGAGAAGAATGTAAGCTCTTATACTTACCCTGAGCCTCCTCCAAGGCCACTAGAATCTGGGGAAGAGCTCAATTGGGAAGCCTCCTTCCATTTACTCTCTTTACAAGAAGGTAACTAATAAATACACAAGATGAACTAGGGAAACACAGGGTTTCTTGAACCTTCCTACCACCTCACCTTGAAAGTAATTTTTCTATGTCTATAAGCTCTAGCCTCTTCCTTTTAGGATGAGCCACCCAAATGTTATCTGCCCACAGAGCTGGTCTTGCCTTGAGCGTCTCCACTCTGAGGAAGGTCTACTGCCCAAGTGCACACAAAACAGGAGGCCCAATCAACTGAAGGAACTGCAATTCTCTTCAAAGATGATGCCTCCAATAAATAGTTGTGGTGGAGTTTTTGACCAAGCCATGAAGCAGTTATACTAGGAATAAAAAGGCTGCAAAAGAAGTTGAATGCTAAGACTTGAGAAGTCCAATAACTCTTGGCTGGACAGCAGAACTATTTTTACCTCAAAGCAGTGGGAAGGAGCAGCAATTTACATGTTGATCTGCCAATATAATTATCAGCAGACTTTCATATACATTTAAGAAAGCCTTGATAGTATCATTACCTACAGTACACGAAACAGTTGTTGGGGTAGGACTGCTTGAGACAACTCCATTGTGGATCAGGTAACAGGGAGGAAAAGAAAAATATCTAACTATGGACTCTTAAGTAGACAAGAGTTACAACATATGCTAAGTTTTAACACTGTATTTTCAGAACAGTAAGGAAACACAAGTCTTCAAACACTATCAGCAAACTCAGCTCCCCAACATTGCATAAAGAAGATTCAATGTGGAATTCCAATTGATGTCAACAGGAATTTAGCTGCAGATGCAATAATCCAGTGCTTTATGCAGTTATGAGAGCTATACATGCTACAACTGAGAGAAGAATTTTTTCTCATCTTCTCGCCATTTGGGTAAGTCAACCTCATGTTTTTAGCAGATTTAGTTCAACAACTCTTCACTTGGCAAGATCTATTTTAGCAATCTCAATCAAGATGTGCAGTAGCAGACAAACTGTACTGACTCTATACAGTGAATGGAGGCAGATATGCTATTGATAGTGATTTTACAAGGAGTACACAGAACAGTTTTCCTACAGAGCAGCTTTTTAATATCCAGTACACAATGATATTTTGTTTTTTAAATGACTATAGAAGATTTACTTTTATTCATATATGCTAGCTTGCTTTGTAGTTCAGAAGGGCATCCACGTCCTTCAATGAGTGTGGCCACAGACGCCAGCAATATCAAACCTGTAAATATGACTAAAATTTCATACTTGTATCACTCCTCAGCAACCTGTATTTCAAAGGACTTTACATATTTTTCAAAGGAGATATAAATTTACGAAAAGTTAAATGAGTTTGCTAGTCAGTACACTAGTTTCAGATGAAAACCCACAAAAATCATCATGAAATGTAGGGAACAATTATACAACTGCATTATTTCTACTTTAATGATTTTCAAGGATTAGCAGAAATACAAAAATACATTATACTATACTAGTGATTAGTTCTCAGACCAAACAAAAGGCAGTGGCATACATTCTTTTATGAAAAAGAACAAATAAAATTAATTCTGTGGGTAGTATTTAAAAAAAATGAAGTGAGTTTCCCTACTTGGGATAAATTGAAGGTATGGCTACACTGAGCAACAGCAGATGAAATTACATTCACCTGCTAGAATGAAGACAGAACTATCACAAAGATTCAAAATTGGGAAGATCATACTATCTTCTATTAATACCATCTGCGAGGCAACAGAATTTCATAGTCTATTATCAAAGTACTACCTTATTTCTGGTTTGATATTTTAACATTGTTCAAACAGAAACACTACATGTATGTACTAGGTCAACAAATAAATCTGTTACAGGCAGTTTCTTAAAGCTTCAAAGTTACTAAAAAGCAAACCCCATAGTATTATTTGCTCATCAGTAATTTATCTGAGATAACTGCAACACAGGCTTACATGTGTCATTCCTTCTTGGGTCACACTGCTTTACGGTTGCTACAATGAAGTACATATCTCAAGATTTAAAAAATCAGTGAATAGGAAATCCTGGAAATTCCCCCATGCACAAACCCTTTGCTTTATCTAACTTCAGTACGTACCAGCGTTGGAGAATTTTGATCTGGCCAAAAGGATTCAGGAACAGGCCAATGACCTATAGGAACCCCAGTTTTAGGGTTCGGTCTGACATAAATAAGTTTGTGACAGCTGTGCCAAGGTTGGGGTCCAAAGGGTCTAGATATATCCACCTGCCCATCTACAGAAGAAAAAGGCTTTATCAGTCAAAACACTGTTGAAACTCAAAAACAGTATTACACAACTTCTGTGAAGAGTTTAAGAACTATACCCGCAGGGAAGCTCTTCCTGCAGTTAATATTATTTCTAAGAATAGCAGATAATTGTCAGTAAGCATTTCTGCAAAAACCCAGAAACTATGAGAAACCAAATAAGCATTGAATGTTTACAGGATCAGAGCTGAGAAAGCCAATTATCTGGAGCCCTTCACAATAATCAGTTTCTTTCTCCTCCCATTGTTATTACCAGATAACCCTCAAATCTCCATGCACAAAAAAAAAAAAAGATATACACGACTAGTACTGCTGGACTAACTTTTTATTGCAGCAAAGCAGGATTAAAAAAATCCCACAAACGCTTCCCAGTAACATCCTAAGAGGGACCTAGCTAAGCCATTTAGAATGAGAAGTTAAGGCTGCACAGTCATATTTGCTATTTTAACTCTTAATGCAGCCACTTTACTACAGTAAACAAAAAAGAATAAGCATATAAACCCACAGTATTTCCATATCAAGCTATTTACATTTCTAGCTGGTTGAAAACTACTGCTTAAAACTCATGAACCCATTTAACTATGCTTGACGTGAATAACTGCATTTAAGATTACCTGAGTAATATGACCAAATGTAAAGGTTTTACATACTGTCTAGCAGCTATAGCCAGTATTTTTAAAAAGTACAACAGAATTTCAGATGTAGCAGGTCCTTTTTGTAGTAATGACTTAAATTGCAAGTTTTCCTTTTGTTTTGGCAACTATTACATTAAGTTCACTAAATTACATTGATAGTCATCCCTGCCATTTGATATCACAGTATAAAAAATTTCAAGTACCATCAATTGGTGAGGGATCCGGTCCAGCTTTTTCAAAATTTATTACCACTCCACTTTGCACTTTTTGCACCAATGACTCAAGACACTGATTCAGCATTCTTGGAGAGCAGACACAATATGATCGACCTAGAACAAAACAGTCAAGATTGAGGTTTTTCAGTGTTTCTGCCCTTATTTCGACTTGGATCATTCAAAACTGTTCACCCGCCACACACATTGATTTATGTATGGATCACTGACTTGAAGCTTCTCCCGAACACTCCTTCTTTGTTTAAGCAGCAAGGCAGCCTAGTGAAGCAGTGACAGTATTACATGCACCTCATTGGAAATGTTTGGGTTTTAGCCCCTTAATGACTTTAACTCAAATTCTTGGTTGCTTTCATGGAAAATGGGCTCCCCCTTGTGACAGACATCAACACTTAACTGTCCACGAATTTCAGTCAAAGCACTGTTAGTATAGCCTACATCACAGTCAGAAAGCAGTGGAATCAAATCCTTTTGGAATGCTTTTTAAATCCCTTTGTTTGCTTTCTATCACATCCTCTCTGATGCGTCAGAAGAATCATTATGTTTTTAATATGTAATAAAAAACTTTTACAAACAAATTATAAAATTAATGCCTGAGTGATCTGCAATATAATTTCTAAGAGATTAAGAATATGAGTAATGATGGAGAGAAAAGTATCAGTTTTGCAGAATTATTATGCATTCTGCATTGCAGAAGTTCTGCATGCTCTGGAGGGAAAAAAACCAAACCAACCCATTTCCTTCACTTTTGGCTTCTTTAGATCAGAGCATGACAGGAATTTAGCAAAACTGTACTGCAGAACAGACTCAGTTCTTACAATTTCTAATTGCGATACCAAGATGCATTAGAAAAAAGTAAGTTTTCTCTTCTAAAAAAACTGCTAAAGAAAGTAGATTCACGCTCTTCCAAGATAGGTTACATTAAACTGTCTGTAGCTTTAATGCAATAAGTGTCTTCAGTTTTATTGTATAGGAGTTCTGAGTTTTTACACGCAATATAAGACCTTAGAAATACTTATTCCACGACATGTACATGATTAATAGAGCTAAACTGAATTCATTTACATTTTCAAAAGTATTGACTTGTCAAAGGAAACCAGGGCACTCACCTCCCGTGACTTCACACATAGGTGTGATTGCAGAGTCATCCACCGGTACCCCTGTCATCTGCTCTGATTCTGGTGCTGTAATACCAGGCAAACGGAGAACCAAAGCAAATAACCTCTGATCCCATCGAAAGGGTTCCTTAGTCAATTCACTTCCAGGTAGAGGGGAATTGAGAGGTAAATGGAGCTGAAAATGAATTTAAATCTGTGAATATACTGCTTTAAAAAAAAAATATTCAGGTTACATAGTGATGGCAATTCACTCTATATAAACACACTTATAACCTCCCCACAGATATTTATAATTTGATTCAGGTACTGTACATTACAAGCAAAATACCCATCATTTAATCAACACTTCAAACATTTCAAGGCAACATGATGCATGAAGTTGAGAGTTACAAACCAAGTGGGAACAACCACTTTCTAAAACTGATCTAAACTTCAGAATCAATAGAATATTTTCTTTAGAATTTCAGCACTAAGAACTGCTTCACTGCAGCGTTCTTTTGTTCAAACAATTTTCTGCAGAGCAGGCCCATTCACAGCTCAGTCTTTTCCTCAATTCTTCAAGATAAAAAGCACAACTGAATGAAAAGGTAATGTTAATATAAGACTCCTGCAGAAGAAATATAGCTTGGGTATAGTTGTTCAAAAGTATCTAGCCGCCAGGATCACCTACTCCAAATAACTCAGCTTCAACAAGCGAACTAATGTGGTAGTTATGTTATAGAATCAGAAGGCAGAGATTTTGCATAACTTGGCTATATCCCACAACTAAACTCATGCCTGTGCTTTAAGTGAAAAGAAGAGATTAAGATTAAAATCAACACTGAAATGCAAAGTGAGTTGTCACTTTTAGCTAATAGATAACAATAGCCACAGCTCCACATACAAGGAAGAACTGCTTGCCATGTGCCATTGTGTTGCCTCTGTCTGGGAAGAACTAAACAGAAGTTTTAGTTCAAAATATTGAAGACACCATCCAGGGACATACAATACATGGGAGCATTTATTTTTGCTTTAATTCCCAGAAGAGACAGTAAAGAGATTCAAGTTTTAGGCTTCAAGCATGCTGCACTAAAGATACAGCAATGCTCAGGATATTATTTATTAACCACTACAGCAACAGCCAGAGAGACTAACAGAGTATCTAAAATTCCCAGGGTTCACAGTAGTTTTATAACTAGTTAACTGAAACAAGAAGGGGAAAAAAAAAAAAATCAATGCTTTAGCTTCTAAGGGACAGCACAAGGCATTCAGAACACTCTATCCTCTCTTTTTGCACCCAGATACCTCACACAGAGATTAGTGGGAAAAAGAAAGCTTATCAAAACTTTCAACTACAGAAGCCCTGAACAGATAGACTAGACTTTAACAAGTAATTACAAGTTTCAGAAAAATTTGATAGATCCCTGGCTGATGATACCACTGTCAGTACAAGCAAAATTCTCATTTCATCTGCAGCATTGCAGCCATAACACGGAAAAAAAAAAATCCCCAAAGCAATGACTCAAGTGGCTAAACAGTTCCATTACCTAGCCAAATACAAGGGTTAAGCCCAAAAGCTGAAGCAAACTCAACAGTTTCTCAAACACTTCCCTTCTCATGCAGCATTCAAAAAAATCCCAATTCTCAAACTCAACTCTATGTCAGCAAAGGAAAATACTAGTCTGTTCCAAAACTTGATGCAAGTCCACAAAAGCACCCACGACAAATTGGCTTCATTTTTAGTTCATAGTGGTTAGTTAAGGAGTTTGCAACAAGCCGTTGAAAAAGTTTTTTTGTTTGCTTGTTTTTAAGAGATGATCTTCAAAGCATTAAACCTAACTTCCAAACCGGAAACCTCAGCTATTTCTATTTACATAATTGCAAGCATCTCATATTGGGAAAAATACCTGTCTTCGTGTTTGAAAAATAATCAATTTATGGATACAATCTCAAAGCCAGGAACAAACACGACAAACCCACTCTCATAACATGTGAGCAAGAATCAGAACACTTTGGACTTTTCAGCACACCTGATGCTTCCTCCTGAATTTCTGCTTTTGCTGATGCAAGCAGAGAGCACATGTGAGAAGAGCACTGTTTTCCCCAAACATTTCACGTGAAATTGGTCAGAGGGCACTCAGCTATGTACCTGGTTTATTACTGATTCACATGCATGTCTTTCCCCTTTTCACACAAAAAGCCAGCAATGCCTGCCTGGCAAAGGAAACTCAGTTAAAAGAACAGCCACATCCTTAGTAAACAGCCTAGAATCTTGACTGTAAGAGGACTCAATTGCAAGCACTACACCGTGCTCACTTGAGGCTATTATTAAGGAATGCCATTCACCAAACCTTCCTACTTAGATCTGACTGAATAGAAGATTTACTAGCTCTGAAGGGTAAATTTCATCTGCAAAATACACCTATATAACAGCACTGTTTTTCTTCAGGCAGTGTATATATATAAAAATATATGTATCAAAAAAAAAGTATAAGTATCCCATTCGACCCTGCACCAACACTATCCTGAGTTCAGTTTATCTCAAACTACAACCTTTCTTTGGCTCAGCTAGTTATATTGAGAGAACCCCAAAACCTAACAGCACTCTGGAGCAGGCCATTGCATTATATACATATTACTCTCAGAAATATATTCAAACTGTAAGATGACATGCAAAGCCATCAGCAGCAAGTCAAATGTCCTCACTTTCTTCTTCACAGTTTAATTCCAGTTAAATTTAACATCCATGTTACTGGAGAAGTTATAGATTCAAACGAGGCCTCATTCACCACAGATATTAGTAACTTGGTCTTCTCACCTCCAGTTACTTTTTTTTTTAAACTGGTATTGTATTACCATAGCAACTGCATACCTAGCAGAAAATAAGATGGGCCTAGAAATGTACATCCTGCATTTCATTTCTCTTTCCCCACGCATATTTCATTACGAAGGCATGCACATCTTTTTCTCTTTGTCCTTCATATTGGTTGTTGAGAAGAAGATAGACTGAACAATTTAAAGGGAGATTATTTACCAGCAATGGTCTTCAACATGCTGTCTATATATAATCACACACAAGTGTCCTCCCAGCTTAGTACTAAAAAACAGCTGTTTTGTCTCAACACTAGTTTGTAGGAGCACACACAAACCCTGCCACTCCCAAGTGCCATAATGCTACAATAAGATTGCAGTGTGTGCCTTATGCCCCTCTTCCCTGCTTTTAAATCCACTAAAATGTTCAAGAACTGAGAGGGGGTGGAGGACAACCTGTTACTGAAGAGATCTTAAAGAACCCTGTTATTGGTGAGTAGGTCTTTTGTTAATTCTGAGTATTTGTTTCTACATACATTTATGCAATCATAAGAAGCAGCACAGTCTGAAATCCTTAAAAAACATCAGAGGATCCTAGAGACGCTGGGCTGAATACAAGCTAGATCAGCATTAGAGAATTCTGCAGTGGCATGGTAGTTGGTGAAAGAGTGCAATGCTCTTCTGGCAATGACTGCACATACAGGCTCATACGTTACAATGGGCAGCACTAGCACTGCTTAAGCTTTAGTACCCAGGTAATTACAGGCAGCTCCATGTTGGGAAATCTCATAAAAGGTTGTTACACGATTAGGTACTCAATAAAAATACTCATACAGAGACAGTCAACTTCTTTGTCTTTTTGTATCTAAAAAAAATCTTAGGGAAAAAAAAAAAAGATTCTATCTGCAAGTAACCTTCCTTGCAGGCTTTTCTGGTACCCATAAAAAGACCAGACACATCTAACACTCCAAGCAAATGCAGCATTTCATCCTTAGAGGACTGAAGGACTAAGGATGGGCAAGAAGATTCAAGCCCACCTGAGCAAACAAGCCCCTGATAGACTGAGAAAGTCAACTTAGAGTTAACAACAGTGTTACGTTTTCCTATCTTTTTCCATCCAATCGTACGCAGTTATAACACAGAGATAGAAAGCCACTAATTGTTCTTCCACAGGAAATAACTTAAGATCACAGAGAGACAGCAGGTCAACTGACACACCATCTCAACGACATGATATACTTGGCCACTCTGACGTTAGCATTAACCATGAGCAAGTGCACTCTGAGCTGATAGTTACACAGAATTCACACATCAAGAGCTTCTGGGGCTCAGTGCCAAATACTGTGATCCTGGCAACTGCTGCTAACAGGAATAACATGGATAAGGGAGGATGGGAACATCTATCTAATGAGATCTGCCCCATATTTCTTACAGAATTTTTTCAGAAATCAAGATTTTTAGCTGGAGGAACTACGATTAAAAATATTATGGAGCATTTACAGTTCCTGATTACTCTTGAAAGTAAGCAGGACCTTGCCACTTGTTACAGTTATTACAGCAGGGATGCAAGATGATCAACCCTGGGAAAGATCAATGTGACAATGCCAAACAGTTCTGGGATGAGGAGTGGAAAAAAAAAAATAAAAATCATTGATTCCTCCTGTAAGAGTCTCTTATAACTGGAAGATCAGAAGAATGACAACATACAGAAGCCAAGCAGCATTGCTCATGCTTTTTGTTTGCATAATCATTCATCAGAACATATCAATTGGTCAATAACCCAGTTTCAGTCTTGCAAACAGGAGTTTAATGCTTCCTCTTAAAACAGAGGGTATGTAGAAGGCAGACAAGGGAAGGTAGCCCAGCAGCTGCAAAACTGGAGGGCTATGACATTTTATTTCATAATATAAAGAGGAATAAGAAATCCCCTCAAGCAATTAAACACTTGTTAAAGGAAAGATCAGGAAAGGGCTAAGACCAAATTTGAGGGATCAGGCCAGAAGTGAAAGCCACCCCAAGAGGAATCCATAGCATGAGACCAATAATTAATGATGGTATTCCAGCAGTATGAGCCCATCCCCTCCTCAAATTATGACTGGGACAAGTGAATCCAGGGAAGAATCTGGTCAACAAGCCATGCTGGACTTAGAACTGACGCTGGCACTCTTCAGTACATCGGCACTGGTGCATTACAAGTCAGTGCCAGAAGGGACAGCACTGAAAATCCTATTAACTTGTGCTGGTGGAGATTATAATTGCATAGACTGCATCATTTCTGTCTTCAGTCTGAGGAACCACATCCGTCAGAGACGAGGTAGTGCTGAATGGGTAAGGCTCTTTATCTGCAAAACCCATATTAAATTCCACAAAGGAACAGGACATCTGAAGAATTCAGCAAGAGCTCTGAAACAGGGTTTAAGCTTGACTGCTTCACACTAGGGCAAATGACAGTGTTCCCATAGTGATAAAGCTGATTTCATTGGCAAGAATGCAAATGTTCATCTGAATGACAAAGCTTTGAGAAAACTTGCCTTCAGGTTCCATGCTGGCTTCACAGGCTTTCCAAAACCAACGTTCTGTCGGTTCTCTTGTACCCTTGGTTTTAAAAGAACCAAAAATATACTGCCTTAGTCCATGATAAGGACTTTACACAGGAAGTAAAACACTGTTGTCATAGCCAGTGGGATATGATCACTTCCAACACCAACTCTGAAAAGCCTCTCCAAAGTCAAACCCAAAGAACAGAAAAGACATTTGAAAGTGACCAAAAAGCTTTGTTATTGAACAGAAGAGCAACAACAGACTTCCATATCTCCAGGGTGCTGTTGCTGTATTAATTCTGCTTCATTTCTGCATGTCCAACTTGAGACGTAACTGTAAAGGATGCTGCTCAAGCTACACTAAGAAAAATTCTGATCAATAGGACACATGTTGACAAAAGCAAAAGATCATCCCTGAAAGACAGAAGCACCCTTGGAGGCTTTGTTCCCCTGCTCTTTGATAGTGTTAAGGATGTTCCTACTGGTACAGCTATGGCAAAAGAGAGAAAAAAAAAATCACATCCATTGCTAGGTATGAAATATATACCCTGTAAATACATATGGAAGAGCACTCAAAGAAACTTGCATTTTGTCTTGAAGGAAGTAAGAGCAGTGGTCACTTTCAGTTCCTCCAGAAGGCAATGACTTTAAATTTGCTCATTTACCAAGAAATCATTAGTTCACTATCATTAGTAGAGCAGATTCTGCATCTCTATAATGTAGTTTAACAATCATCAAATCATGTGTCAAATTTGGCCCAACGTCACAATCATGACACTAAAACTCTGGACGTACTGCACACTTATCAGTCGGCACCGCCCATGAGCCAAGCCTAAATTTAGTTGATTAAAGCAGCCACCAGAAAACCCATTTCCTCAACATAAGTTACAACAGTTTAAAGATGTGAATGTGTGACCAAATGGTTGCCTGACCGTAAGATGATGTCTTCTTGTGAAGACTAAGGTGAAAAAGTTGTACACACATTTGAAGGAAAAGGAACACAAAAAACTTGCTGGCTATAAAAAATCCTGGCTCCTGCCATAAGAAAAAGAGCTCATGACAGCCAATAGAGCTTTCTTACCTAAATCATTTTGGATAAATGGACAAGATGAAAGGAAACGTCATGTAGAATCACAGAACTGCATACATTAGAAAGGACATGTAAAGGTTATACAGTCCAGAGCCTTCCGATTGCTCAGGGCCTTGTCCAACTCAGTTTTGAGCATCTCAGATAATGGAGATCTCAACCACTGAACAACCTATGCCAGTGTTCAATCACCCACACAGTTATAATTTTTCTTGATATCCAATCAGAATTTTCCAAGGTACAATTTGCAGCTGTTGCCTCTCACCTCATCCCTGTGCACCTCTAAGAAAAGCCAGGTTCCCTCGTCCATTAAGTTGTTGCAGATGGTGGTAAGACACCCCCCCACCCTCACAGGTTTCTCTTCTAAAGGCTGAACAAACCCAGTTCTCAGCCGCTACCCATATGTCATTTGCTTCACCCCCTGAGCAACTTGGTGTCCCTCACTCCAGAATGTCAATGTCAGACTTCACAAGTTAGTCATCTGTCAGCAGAGAAGTTGCTTCTCCTCAAGATAAGACTTACACAGCTAAGTGATTACACAATTAGCTCTTAAAAAACCCCCAACAAAACAGTATTCTGCCAACAGCACTAAATGTTGTAGAAGGCTCTAAAAGTGTCACACTATCCTCTGTTTAATTAACACTTGCTCACTGACAATCACTGTAAATATGAGGCTGCTATTCTATTCAGTATTTTGGACCACACCCAATCAATCACTAGATTAAGCTGAAAAATAGCTTATTGGGTAAAAAAATATGATGAAAGTGAGGTTTTATAGAGACAACCTACTTGGTATCACGGATCCAGGCATTCCCTTTCAGTTACTGGCTATGGCTATTTGTTAGTAGTCCACATAGAATTATGAGGTCATTCAACTTTCTTCCTCTAAGTCAGATACATTACAAAAACACTCAAATACCACTTTCCATACAAAAAACTTCTGTAAGTGCTGTAAGAATGTGATATAATAGAGTATTAGGAGAAATTGGAGTAACTAATGAACAGCGATGTATGACAAGTTAATCTGCATAGTCAAATGTGGTGTACCACATGGAAAAGTCTGAATCCTTCCCTTAAGCTTTAGAATAGACCTTTGGATATTAACCTTTTCCCTGAAAAGGGAATGAACTTAGGGATTTCTTTTTGTTGTTGTTTGGTTTTTTTTACTACTGCATGGAATGGGCATTGAGCTGGTCAGACCAACCCTATCCCTACTGACCTCTTCCATCTTTTTGAGGAAAGAATTCAAAATGGCCAGTAAGTTAAAACAGTTCAGTGCCTCAGCATTTGCTATAGCTCTGAGTCTGCCAGATGTCTGAGCAGGTACTCCAGTATATTAAGATCTGGTGTTTTAAACTGCTCTACAGATTTAATTTGAAATACATTTCTTCAGCCCTTATCTTGGATTATAAGGACACTACTGATTTGATTATAATCACTGTAAGAGCCCAGTGTGAAAGAAGTACGTATTTCACATACTCCCTAGTGGCCACATCCCTTGGGAAATCACTACGTTAATTTGGGTCTATGCATAAAGAATTTATATCTAGACCAGTTAAACACATACACGCTTTACAGAAACCAATTTCTTCTGCTGACATATTTGAAAAGCCATGAACTCCCTGGATAGAAATAGCGAACTAAGTCTACTAAACAGACCAACAGTTGTACTATATGCTTCTGTCATGTGTGACAAGGAAGGAGAGCTATTCAGATTTTTGTAGTACTATTACATAAAATTACCTCAAATTAAAACACATGCAAGTTTAAGCTATTAATGAGCATACTTTTGAGGAGTCATTTATGCTCCTACTGTAAACAGTATTCTAACACAACATTTAGTACACATCATTGTAAACAGAGGTCAGATCTTACCTCCTCCTGTATCCCACTGGTAGTTGTCAATTTACTTCCATCAGTAACTGTTATAATTATTGCTGGCTCCAGAAAAAAGGGGTTTCGTCCCTAAGGGGAAAAAAGCAATTTCATTTAAAATGCTGTAACAAATTCGCAGGCTTCTGTTCAGTCATTAAACGGCCACTGATAACCTACCGACAAAACAATGGTGCCTGAGGTATTTATTCTCATGTACTATATAGTACAGTGCTATGGGTTTTTGAGTCTTTTTGCAGTTAGGCCATGTAAAGCTACACACTTAATATATCTGTATTCAATAAATGCATACAAAAATATGGCAAAAATGGTTAACATAGGACTTCAAGAACAATGTGTACTGCAGTATTCTGACAAACTAGCAGCTGTTTAGAGGAGCAACTGCCTCTTCAAACCAGACACAATTCCAATTCCCCCTATTCCAGGGTTGATTTTATGTGTGATTTAATTACTGTGTGACCAACTAAAGCGTTTGCATAATACCTCGTGATCATGATCCCCAGGTTAAGAACTAATACTCTATGTATTAAGGAAAACTCTGACATGAATGGTACCAGTTATGTTTTGACCAAGGTGCTTCAACCATGCATGCAAGACTTACTTCAGAAACAAATACTTGAAAAAAAGATAAACTTTCTATATGAATCATTTAAGATAGAAACATATACAAGGTAAGAAATTCTGTGATGGCACCAAGACATTCAACTAGTTCAGCTGTAACAAAAAACTTGGTTTGCTATTGGCACTTCCTTTTCCTACTGCTAGTATGCTAGGAGCCTTCTGTCCCTCCTGAAAAAGAGGATCCCAAAGTAATCCATGCACATGGCAACTCCAAGCCCAGGTAGCACATTCCACTCTAGCTGGGGTTAAAGATGGACTGGATAAAAGCCACCACAAGCTTTGGTTTAGTGGGTCCCACTCTCCTTCTATAGCCAAGTGTAAGGCCTCATTTTTCTTCTTCAGAAAACAATAAAGAAAAATACAACTAGACCCACAGCCTAGTTCTGCTTATAAAGACAAACTATCTCATGAAGGCTGATAATTTACTCTTAAAAATATGGACAGAGAACTAATAGGTTTTAAGACGACCACCTTTTAAGTCCATTTTTTAGAACGCATTTAATATAAAGGATCATCTACTGATTGTGTGCTTAGAACAGAAATACCACCTAACAATTTGAAATATATTTGGTGAGGGGTGTCAAGTTTGAAGTGGCAACACCACATTTACAGTGATCAATTTGCTATATGCCAACAGAAAAATTAAAAAGTTATTTGCTCAGTATTTTCTCAAACCTTAGTGAAAATCCTAAAATTTTCTTTTAAAACAGCATACCACTACTACAGACAAAAAATATGCAAAAATAAAATAAAACAGTGAAGATCAATCTCTCTCACGAAAGCTAAGCTAGTTCATAATCCAATTTAAAGAATTAGTCAAAAGAATTTAAGGACTCTCAAATTACAATCAATTTTAATTAAAATAATTTCCTAAGAATATTTAGCCTTATTTAACTCTGGAGAACAGTTATGGTATGTTATTCTGCCAACTAGTAGTTCACCACAACTGCAAAACATCAGCTGGAAGCTAATTATGTTGCACTGAAATAATATTGAAAGCAGGTTTCTAACTAGAGGAAAAGGATATTGTTCTCATGAATACTGAACACAAAAATATTTTAATCCTATTGCTAATAAATGATTGTAAAAATAAATTGACAATTGATAAAAATAACAAGATTTTAGATTTAGAATGTCATAACCAATACTCTTTAGGTCAATATTCTGGTCCAATTTGAAATGTAAGTATTAAAAATTTAGTCTCTGACAACCCCATTATCCAGATATCCTCATTATCTTAAACACTTTTGTGTACCTCAACTATAAATTTTACCCATCTAAAATTTAAGCCTTAAATTTAAACACTGTGGGCTCAGAATGATTACAAAATTATAAGGAAGGAAACAAGAGATTCTAAGCTTGAGCCCCCTAGGAAAAACGCCTGAGGGAGAAATGACTTCTCAGTCTATCTTTTATAATTTCACAAGCATTTCACCTGTACAATGGATGATCACTGACATGCTAAGTCAAGAATCAACTCATATAGCAACATATTTACAAAAGCAAGAATCTCTTTTTACCAGAACAACATTCATTTGTAGCCAGAGTAACAACTCATTTGAGAATCTCTGTCCCCAAAGACAAAGTAACTCTTATTTCCACATGTATCATCTACAGGATAACAGGAAACACTAGCAGTGCACTGTTGCAGAATACTTCACACCTGTAAGTAATAAGGGAAAGTTTCTCCTTGAAATCTCTTCTTCACTAACTAGATGTGAAAATACAGTAATCTTGAGTTCATCAGCTCATCAATACAGCTATAAATATTATTCTTTCTAGAAAGAATTTATGAAATCAAGTCACAGAGTACACAATTCACCACTGAATTATTTAAAGACAAGTGAACAGAGCTGAGTTCACTTAGCTGCACTTAGGTTCACAGCTCCATGCAATTTAGAAACATGAAATGAGTATCTACATTCCACCTAAAGGAGCAGAAACATAATTAGAATATATCAAGGAAGAATTTCAGATAAAGTGTCTGTTATTGAGGTTTACTATTTTTGACTAAAAATTTCCATGTCATTAATTCTTGAAGAACACCACTGACTCTTCTGACCCTACTCCTCGCCTTAGCTATATGAAGGCATACAAAACCAGTATTAAGTCAGGTATTCCTAAAACAATATAATGTATTTTTCCAAAAAAAAAAAAAAAAAAAAAACCCCACCTCTTATATAAATAAGCTCTCAAAACTCAGAAATGTTTTAGTAAATTTGGCAAAATGAAATTCCAGAAGACTTACACTTACCAATTTTCTAAAATAAATTGCAGCAGCTTTGTCAATTACCATTTCAGAACTTTATTTCAATCTAATCAATTATTTTCTATTGCTCTTCCTTTAGAAATATACTATTAAAATAAAACACCCTCTTATATAAATAAGCTCTCAAAACTCAGAAATGTTTTAGTAAATTTGGCAAAATGAAATTCCAGAAGACTTACACTTACCAATTTTCTAAAATAAATTGCAGCAGCTTTGTCAATTACCATTTCAGAACTTTATTTCAATCTAATCAATTATTTTCTATTGCTCTTCCTTTAGAAATATACTATTAAAATAAAACACTATGAGTTTATACATATTAGAAATATCATATTCTTCAGAATACATAGCAACACCATTGACTGTGAATGCACATGAAATCAATTCGGCACAGCTCAATTATTCTAGTTATGCAGTCAAACAGTGAGTGACAGAGCATACATTACCAGCTCTTTGGCAGCTTACAGGTATGCTGAAATGCACTGGAAATCAGCTCAGCATACCAAGGTGTAAATAATAAGCCTGTTTACAACTTACTCTGACAACTAACTAATCACCATGAGGTTTTGTTCATTTCAAAAGGAAAATAATCCAGCAGCTAATTTTAGTATCATCTTACATTCCCACACAGGAAAGTCAAAGACAGAAAGCGTGAAACCCTGAATTCTTAAAGTAAGTAGGGTAAAGATCAACTCTGCCTCAGTACCAATACCTTGGGAAACATAAGGGCATCTCTCACAATTTAAGCTAGCATTATATAGGCCTATTCTAACAAGCATACAAGCAAAGATACTTCTGTTCTTGTGTTATCTGTTTTCAGGCAGATTATAACCACAGATAGTGGATAAACATTTTAGAGTCTAGAAACTCAACTGCTATATTTAAACTGTGGCAGTCTGAATCCCTATTACTACTCAGGCTACCGTAAATTGAAAAGTATTTTCAAGTTTTATTTTAAACTCTTATTTTTAAATAGATTTGCTTATTAAAAAGTATTTTGGAAAAACTAAATATTACTTATTTTTCTAGCTGAAAATTCAGTGGCAACTAGCTCCTACAGGGACTTCAGCTAATTGCATCATGTAGGCAAATTGGCTCATTTGGTATCCTTTTCAGTCCAAATAGCTGCTAGAGTCATCTGACTGCAAATTCTTTTCCATAATACACTTTTCCTTCTGAAGGTCCCTAGCAGTGGAAAAAAAAAGTACCAAGGAAGAAGCACCTAAGGTTTTAATGGCTGATCATCCTTTTCAACTACAAAGTATTGCAACGTGGTACAAGAGGGTTTTTTCATTCACCTACAAACTGCATTTTCAAGGGCAGATATGCACCAAGGAGACAAAAAAACCCACACACCTCTTTTTGGAAGAAAGTTATTTAAAAATCAGCATCAATGCCAGGGCAATCTTGCAAGCTTGCTAGGCTAAAATGGAATAAGCAAGAGATTCAAAGCCTTAAAACTAACTTATCTGTTACACAACACACATTCTTTTGAACAATTTGACAGCTTCACGACTAGTTGTTCCAAATCACAAAGCAACTCGTTACATTGGTTGCCATTTCTTCAGTCTCCAGCTGAAGTAATTCTGTGCTCAGATAATACAGAACAAATACAGAGCTGTGAGCACCACTGAGCTCCGCACCACTCACACAGGGTCACAAGTAAGAGGCACAGCCAGCCCACCCCAGCTTGCGTGATGTTCTGAGAGGGAGCCTCAGATCGAGCCAGAAGTGTATCAAATTATCAAGACACATTATTGTCTGGTTAAGACTCTCAAAACTAAGAATTCACTTTCATAGACAAGTAAGCTTAGCAACCAGTTTCAGCATGACTGATTAATACATTCATGGATTTTTTTTTTCTTCTTCAAAGTGTACAAGTAAAGCAATTCAAGAGCTATTGTGACCTTTAGATGTGCAAGTATACAATATTACACATGCAGTAAGAGAAAATTGATTTAAGACTACTGTTATCTCAATGCACACATTTAAATATTAATTTCAGTCTCAGAAGTGTTGAGAAACTTAAATAGCTGAGGTAGAAACATGACCAAAAAAAGGCCAAGTCAGAGACTAAAAAAGACATGTTCAACAAGCAACTACTATAAAAAGAAGTAAGTATTTAGTAGCATGAAAGCTTCATGCCCAAGAAAGGCTGGAAGTTGAAAATAAATGTAAACTGAAATAAAGTGCATATTTTTAACAGAACACATTACTAATCACTGGACGAAAACTCATTTTCAGATCACGATCAAATGTCTAAAAGGTACACTTTCATTTCAGTAAATCACAAAATTTAACAGAAGTTGTACTGCACAACCATCATACATTATGTTATCTCAGCAGAGCCTTTTTATTTTCAGAAGTATCAGCCCTAACTGCCAGTAAATTTAGTCATCTGACCAGGAAATACAGAAGTGCACTATCAGTTTTTTCGATTCAATCAGTTTTTTTAGAATTTAAAAGGTCAAGATTCTCATAAATGCTCATAAGAATCTGTGAACAACCATTGTTCAAAAACAATAGTTTAAAATTAAATCTAGAAGTCAGAATGATGGCAAAATTATTAGCTTTAAAGCTGCTTTTTTAAACTGATAACAGATTAAAAAATACCAAAACACTGAGCTTGAATTTCAATAAACTAAAACAGATGGTCCAAATCCATCATAGTTTTCACTTTTTATATCTTAGGAGCTTCAGTTACGCTTTAGCAAAATCATGAAATGTCTAAAACATTAATTTAACATTAATTAGAGACTTTCCCCTTCATTGCTCAAGGCAGAACACTATCAGTCAAGTACACAGAGGTATTCAACAGCTGCTTTACGCTCTGATAGTCAGCTACATAGGAACTGTAGCATCTTGTGCAACTTCTTACTTGTCCCACTCACGTTTTCAGCAACTTTGACTATTTTCTATTATCCCTGCAGAACCAATCAATATAGTTGTGAAGACCTATAGAATCAACTGTATTTTATGCATTCACACAATTGTTTCCCAAGTCACAAACATAGTTGAATACACTGACATCATAGTAGTATTTTAGTGAATTCATAACTGGCAATATAACTCTCCACAAAAACTACTTTGCCCTTAAGATTTTTTCAAATGTATGTAGACATGCACCATAACCATGCATATATACGTACACACTATAGTACTCAGGAATGAATAAGCTTTCTGCTTCAGTAGATTAGTAAATTCTTTCCTACTACTTGATAAGAAGCAAAATGGCTTTAAATGGAAGCTTTTCCAGATGAAGCTATACTGCGTATCACCTAACTAATACTTAGCACAAACACATTATGAAAGTCCATGATCTATCAGAACGCAAGGAATAATATGCTGGGGGGAAAAATGAGCAAGAAGGGCAGTCGGATTCTACCACAACATTAGCTTTGATAAATCTGACTTCTCACAGGATATGCCACAAGAGCTCCATGATTCTGTGGCCAGACTGAAAAGCACAGCACCTCTGAACTGCATCATGGTGTTACCTAAGTGACTGAGCCTGCATGATAAAAACAGCTTTGAAACCATATTTAAGTTTGTTATGGCTGGGGGGGGGGGGGGAAAAAACCCACACAAAAAAAACCACAAAAACGAAAGACACAGCACCTCTGAACTGCATCATGGTGTTACCTAAGTGACTGAGCCTGCATGATAAAAACAGCTTTGAAACCATATTTAAGTTTGTTATGGCTGTTTTAGAATAGAAACTGACCCCACACCCCACAAACACTTAAGTGTCAGAGAGACTTCTGTGATTTCAGGCTGAAGGCTGAATGGCTGAAGAATATACTGGAACATGATTCTGTGGCCAGACTGAAAAGCACAGCACCTCTGAACTGCATCATGGTGTTACCTAAGTGACTGAGCCTGCATGATAAAAACAGCTTTGAAACCATATTTAAGTTTGTTATGGCTGTTTTAGAATAGAAACTGACCCCACAAACAGGAACCACTTAAGTGTCAGAGAGACTTCTGTGATTTCAGGCTGAATGAGGAAGAGCTGAAGAACATACTGGAATTCTGTACGGGATTAAGATCTCTGACAAGCCAGGCTTCGTGCACAAAGAAAGTTGCTGACTCGTCTCTGTTTTGCTGTCTAAGATTTTGATATATTCCCTTGGTGCTGTTGATTATTCAATAGATAATGCAGTTTTGCAGCAGTAGCAATTCTGTCTTACTAGTAGATGATCTGATATTTGTACAGCGGATGTATTTCAAGATCACTTTCAGAAGCCTCAGAAGAAAGTTCAATGAAAGCTACACTAACCACTGAGTTTTACACAGGATATAAGTGTTTTGAAGTCTGTTATGAAGTTTTCAAGTGATAAAAGAAATTTTAATATAAAACAGAAATCTCCCTTGATGCCTGGTTAATGGCAAAGACAGACGCCAGATCGGTATATCATGAAACAACCTTATGAAACACTATTCCAGGAATTACATGACCACCAAGAAAAAATGCCCAGTGTTTTTCTGAAAGGGCTGCAGGACAGCAGGAGGATTCTTACCATTAGCTCTAGTCCACAAACATCTGCAGCACGGACATACATTCTCTGTCATAACACTGAAACCTTTTAGCTCTCCCTGCAGTATCCAAGATGGGAGGACTTATGCTCTACCTCCCCTTCACGCTAGGCAGCTGGGAATACTACCTCACCCTCAAAGACAGGTTTTAGGAAGAACACAAGTAAATTAATCACCCACTAAAGGTAATTTGAGAGAGCCCCTTACTACACCCAAAAGAAGAGAGCTCCATATCTTGAAGGGAAGTGACTACTATCAGAAATGCAGATGATAGTAGCAGGTTTTAGAAGCTTAAAGTGTAGTCCTCCATAGTCCCAAGAACCATAAAGATCTAGTTACTCTGTATATGAAACAATATACACACACGGGATAGGTAAAAACACCAAATCTCTTTGACTGAGGGATGAGGGAAAGAAACAGGTTTGACAAATGCTGAAGGAGTCTTGACTGAGCCCATGACAATAACTATGCACTATGAAAACACCAACTCTCAACACCACCACTGACTCTCATAAATCAGGACTCACATGGTTTTCATTGTCGTTTTACCCCCATAAAAGGGACTTTTATAAATTGACGTTTGGCCAAAATAGCGTATCAGAGAGTACCTCACCTACATAAACTTGTATTTTCACTTTGTAATTGGAAAACTAGCCAGCAGAGGGGGCACAAGTTAATAACATCTATCCTTGTATGAGGTGATGGAGTAACAAGATAAACATGAGGCACACTCTGTTTGAATACTATCTCAGAATACATACAAATAGGTAAACACTTCTTTTCTAAAACTGTGTACACCTAAAAAACCCTAAATGATTGTATAAGTACAAATAAGAAGTAATCAGTCACTGAGCCTTAATCTCTTGATCTAACTCCATATTTAATCCAACAGTTAGTTCATGGTTTCTGACATCAGGGACAGCACATACTATCATCCCACTTCTCCCCTTTTTTGCTGCTGATTGCCCATCTTTTGGAAGGCTCAGCCACAAACATTCAACTGTATTCCACACACACACACTCCCTTTCCTTTTGAAGCTAAAAGATAGAATACTATCTCAAATGATTTTACCTTTTGGAAAAGACCTTAAAAACAGAGTTTTAAGAAAGTCTACTAGAATTTATCAAGGTCTGAACTCATGCTTCCATTACCTCACCCCAAGGAAATGGAAAATGCTGTTCAAGCAGTCATGATTTCTCCTGCACTCATTCACACTCTGAAAGTCAGGATATCAATGGCAACGATTTTGCAGTAAGGATGGCTACCACAAAAGACCTTTCCTCCATGAGGTGACGAGCTTCCAAAACCTAAATTCAGCCATGTACAGCTGTCCTTCGCTATAGGCTACAGCAAGGTTATTATAGGCAAAGCAATTTTTCATGTCCTAGACAATTCTTTAGTTAACTACATTACAAATACTTAAGAGTTACTCCGATGCCCAAGACATGCACTAATCACAGTTTCTTATTTGGAATGTCTATGGAGAATTACAAGGCAGTTACATGGCTTTTGCTTCATCCCTTACTGGCGCTACAGATTAGCAGTAGATAAAATGATTTTTGCACACACAGTTACGACATTGATTCGGTGGTACGACTGAAGCTTTCTGTATTTCGGGTGACTGGAACAAATAAGTTGCAGGTTCAAAAAAAAAAAAAAAAGAAACAGTTAGCAAAAGGTTTTCAAAGCAGAACACAAATGCAAAAGCAGACTTTTCCTAAAGCCGGGCGAGAAATTAAACTCCTCAGCACACCAGTTACAGAATATATGAACGAAGGGAGCATTCTTGAAACAACTGCTATGTCCATAACATAGGCTACAAAAGTTCCACTTAAGAAAAGGAAATTTAAGGTATCTAGGAAAATAAATGGGATGAAAAAGTCATTTGTTCTTTGGTATTTGCTCCTAAGCATTTTTTAAAAAAATCTTTTTAAAAAATAACCATTTATGGCTTCAATTAACTACTGAAGCTCCAAACATATGTCTTCTCATACTTTTCCTTCCCAGCCTGGAGGCCCTACAACAAAAATCAAAGATGTAGTCAGATATCACTTACTATAATTAAAAATACTAGAGACAAAACAGCTACTGAATTGCTTAAGAAAAGAGACACCAAACCCTTTGTCCAAAAAAAAAAAACAAACCAAAACCACAGAAATATATTTAAGCATATCAGCTGCTTGCTTTGCCTGAGCTTGCAAGTTTGAGTTCTATAGGCAATGATTTCATTGCATATCCATCTTCAAACGTGCAACAAAAAAATTCTCTGTGCTTAATATCATTTTTATAGATGTTCATAACTTTACACGTTCTGAGTTCCCATGTCTGGCACTAAATGTACTGCTTAAAGACTATTTAATTGTGCAACTTCAGTCATTTTGGAATTCTACTCAAAAAGTTTGTGTTAAGAACAAAACCAAAACTGACAGCAAGAAAACCAAAAAAGCAACCCAAAGCATCCTGAAAAGGAGATTCAATGCAAGAGATGATCATTTTGGAATATAAAATCTCCATATTGATTAGTGCACATGTGAAAACAGAAGGGATGTTTGTCAAGGAAGCATTTTTAGACTATGTTCATATTGAACAATAAAGGAATGATGAATACATGGTAGGATTTACTAAGACATCAAACTTAAAATCCCAAGATACACTGATGTCTTCATGTGCCTAAATCACAGAATTCCCAACATTACTAAGTTACAGAGTTTCAAAAATGCCAGTTTAGTATAAAGGTTTGTCCTGTTTCTTTCATGTAAGAACAAATTTAATTGAGTTCTAAATAACATATTATATAAGTGATAACTTCTTGATTAACTTCTAAGTGCTCCAATTTAGATGAGGTCCTTGATAAGTTTCAAAAACAATTCAGTCCTTGAATGTTTCACAATTTATGACAATTACTTATTATGTGACATTCTCAAAAAAAACCCCAACCCATAGAATGGACTTCATATATTGTGAATTCTTCCAGCAACTGAACAGTGAAGAACAGCATTGAAATGAAGAACAAAAAGCCACTAACATTTGAAACATGTAAGCACTGATGTGACAGATATATGATAATCGCAAAAAGGGAAGAATTTTCACTTTTCCTTACATTAAATTAATTGAAATATATAAGCAGCAAAGCAACTGTGATCACAACTTGTACCTTATTTTTAAGGTAATGGAAACTGTCCCTTAAAAAAAGATGCATCTTATCAGTTAGTTACAGATTAGTAAATGAATCACTACTGGAATCATCTGAAATTGGATAAATCAACCAACAAATCCCAGTAGTTTCCAAAGTTATTTGACTGAATATAGTAAATGCAAGCTGCTAAAAATAGGTTATATTTGAGCTTTTATAAACTTAAAAAAAAGCTAAAATAATGATCCATACCAAACATAACTTTAAAGTCAGCCCCAAAGAATCCAGGTTGAAAGATGATTTTGGTCATATTTCCTAAAAATATTTCTGAATGTTTTATTCCAAAAATAATTGACCTTGTCAAGCCCTGGATCAAGTCCCTAATTACTGCAGCCTTTCTGCTTCACAGTAATGACTTTACATAGCTGGCCCTGGCTCAGTCAGTGCAACTCACAGTGCTAAGCCAGGCCTCTGTCCTCCATATACTGGAGAAGGGTAATGAATTTCACAGTTGCCAGCACACTGAGTAGGGAAAACACCAAAAAAAAAACCAAAACCACAAGGGGAAAAAGCCAAAGAGAGAGTTGTATACAAAATTCTCCCTACCTTTTTGGGGGTTATCAATCCAGAGTACTGACAAGCTGACTGAAAGTAGCTTATTGATTCATGAACATAAGGCAATTCTTCTGAATAACTGCCCCAAGACTCCCCCACAACTCTCTCCCAGAGTTTATCACCACTACAGCAGGAGCAACTTAGCTGTTTTAAAACAGATTCTGGACCACTATAGTTCGCGGTCCAGCTTATTAAGGATCTGAATCAATCACTGATTTATTTTACTACACGAAGTCACACTCACAACTTGCTTCAAGTTTGGCACAACTATGAGCACGAGAGGCCATAAATCCAGGAGTAGAGCAGGCAGCTAGGCTGGATATGTCTTACATATAGTGATGCATACAATCAAGTCAGCATTCTGGGATTCAAAGCCCCAGGGCGGGGCATGCTGATGGAAGAAAGAGATGACAACTTGTCGCTCATATTCTGTATGCTAAGCATTAAAAAAGAATGTCAGTGCCCTAAATTGATTCCAACGACAAATATTCTGGATTTGTTCAATGTAACTTTGTGGCTCAAGGAGACATTGACAAAATGCACAGTGTATTCAGGTAATTTATCCTCAAACGTGATTATTGGATGAAATCAGGTTAATACCCTGCTCTCCACAAGCAGCAGCAGTTACATGTAGATAGAAAAAAAACCCTATAAATTAAAGGAAAAGGGAGTGGCCACACTGAGCAGACACCAAATGTCATTATTCACATTAAAGTTTCCTGGCCAAGTCAATAACAGGACATTAAGCATTATTTTCAATACGTACATCCCTGAATCACTGTCAAAACCCCATACGAGAGACCTCATCTGCGCTGCAGTTCCTGCTACATCAGTCTTCTAAAAGACCTCCGATGTTAAAGCCATGGAACCATGTTAGATACAATCAACACTTATTTATCTGCTATTCTAGTTATCTACCACTGCAGTGCTGCAAGATCCACACTTACCACCCATATTAGAATAACTAGAGTAGGATCAGATTTTGATAACTCCTCTTGTCCTCTCATAAAACCGTAAGTCTTATCTATTCAGTGTCCCAATCAATCATAGTCATTCAAGGTTCCTGACTAAGGTTATCATATCTTGCAGCCAGCAACTTCTTACCTGTCTATTTTAATTCAGCTGTAGGCACTAACCTCGTTTCCCCACTGGAAAAATTTAGGCTTAAATCTATAGTGGAGTGTAGATTTATGTATGCTAGGGCAAATCAATTAACTGAGGTAGAGACACTATCTCTAGAATGAAAACAACAGGTGCTTAGATAACAGATATTTTCTTTCTCATTAATGTAAGACTGAAATTGCCTATACAATACATTTTTTTAAAATCTAGTCCATTAGGGGCCAACTTTACGGTTCCAGAGAGATTAAATACATCCCTTCCATCTTTTTTTTTTAATAAAATACACAGACAATAACAAAGAACCTGAAATCCTGTTTGTTGTCAAAATTCAGAATTATAATAGTAAAAATATGCTGATACATAGAAGATACCTCATGAACATGTGATATCTTTTGTAGACATCACAGAAATATACTACAGGATCATCAAATTTTTTACGGCTTACAGGCTAGGCCACTTTAAAAAAACCCCAAGGATCTTTAAATACATATAAAAGTTTTCTCCTAAATACACATATAACCATTATCTCCTATCTGCAGTATTAGTTTCTCTTTAAATGAGACTGGTCTACACTTTGGACAAGTAAAATTAGCACCATAATCACGCAATGCAAACTGTATGTTTGATAAGAGTTCTGTATTAGCTAGATACTAACACTCACAAATTATATGAAATTCCAATCCGCTGTATAAACAACAGGTGAAAACAACTTGAAAAAAGGGCCAGACAATATGATGCTAAAAATCACAACATGAAGTGGAAACATTAATATGTTCAAGTGCGAGATGCAGATACGGCAATATTCTATGAACTAAAAGACTCACTATGTTGTTAAAAGATACAGAATGTACTACAAGAAAAAAGCAACAGCAAGCAAGACTCAAACAACACAAGCCTCAGTTAAATTAAAATTCAGACACACACACAAATAACAGCTCTTCCCTTCAAGCTTCAGAGATATGGACTGTCTACAACAGAAATCCAAGACTGAATGTAACTAGTCAATAAGAAAAGTGAAAACAAGCTTAAAGAGAATAAACATAACGATGGAGACACTGGGGAAAAAAATAAATACCTGTGCTTCACAAGATAACCAAACTCCTGGCTCTATATCTACATGTATTTGCTTTGCCTCCCTGACAACTGGCTGTGATGAAGTGCAAATACATTTCAAAAAGACAAGAATACTTCCAACTAAGGGACATGTACCTTTAAGCACCCAAATAAGAAAGCTAGTATATCCAAGGAGTCTATAATGACTTGTTCAAATAAACTGTTCCAGATAGAAAGTTAGGCCAAGAGATAAAATTTTGGTACTCCTAACTGTTCTCAGACTTTGATGACTTTTTAGTGAATCCAAAAATATCAGCCAGAGACAGACATCTGTATCATCTGCTTAAGCTTTGGCAGCACGACTGTGCTCACCTGACTTCTAAAAATCAAAGCCACAACGAACATGTTATGGCACTGCCCACTGCCCCTTCCAAATCAAATTTCTTGAAATACTGAGCACTTAAAGATTCAAAGTGGTCAAAGCATATTTGATATTCAGAACACAAGGAAGTATCTCGCATCTTTCTGCTAGTGAAACAGATTGATGAGATCATTTTCATCAGAAAAAATACTTTGTGTAAGCTTGTTTTAACTTTTAAATTCTTCTTTAAAAATATACTGGATTAGAACTTGACAAGTGATTTTAAGAACACTTAAGTCTGATGTGATTATTATTATTATTGAGACTTGCAGTGAACTTTGTTGCTCTGGGAAGGCTGAAAGGCATACAGTTCCACCTCACAATGTGAAAAAACACCTGCAACAATGCCTGCCGTAGCTCTCATTAAAGGATACTATAAAACAAAACTAACTAAAAACTACAAACGTTTCCAGAGCGGACAAGATGGCATGCTTAAAGGTTACAGCCTAAAAACTATAAATTGGAAGCAATATGCTTAATTTCATCATGTAGGAGGTGAGAAAGATTGACTTTCACCAGCGCTTCACATATAGATCTCTGACATTAACAGGCATATAGGTTTACGTTAAAACCATTTCTATTCCACAGAAAACAGGAGACTACAAGAAATCCTCTCTTAAATGTATTTCTGCCATTACCATGCTTAAGCTTGCTATGCTGTTTTCTACTTTCTGAAATTCTCCCGTTTGGTTTTGTCGGGGAAGGGGGGAAAAAAGAGAATGGGAGAGCCGCTCTAGAAGTGCAAACCTCTGCCTCTACCAACATGAGAAGCAAACTGCCTGTGCAACCGTGCCAGCAGGACAAAGCAGGAAATGCTAACCTAAACTTTGGTTCCAAATTTGGATGCACACTCAACACAGGCCATTCCAGTGCAGTGTTTATGACCCCAGAATGCCAAGACAAAAGTCATGCTTGAACGATTTTGACTTCTGAAAGCAAGGAAACGCAGTAACAATCCTCAAAAAACAATTGGAAAATAAAACTGCTCAACAATTTAAAGAAAACAGAACGTATCACTGCAAAAGCATAATGTATGCCATGTTAGGGGACAATATTTCATATGTGTGATTGTTGCGGGTTTTTTTAAGCTCAGCAGATCTTAGGCACAGATAAGCACATAAGTAAAGAGTCAGTCTACAACGTGTGACTTAAAAACAAAGCCGACTTGTACCTACAAGCACAATTAGACTTGATCTCCTAGGTAAGCTATTTACATGTATTTGGAATACTATAGTATTTAAGCCATTATGGCAAAACATGTTGATCTCTAGAGACCAACAATAAGTTTTACTGTGTGAACACATCAGCAATACCGCTACTGTAGCTACAAATGGGTCTAACCATATATTTAGAAAGAACTATAAAGTAGCAGTTAACCTAAGATTGGATTGTTTGATGGTCATAGATGGTATGAATAAAACCCTTGGAAAAAAAACTGTGGTGTTTAAAAACAATGCCATTCCATGCAGGACACCTTCTAACTTCCAGAGCAGAAATAGGTCTTTCCAGCCCCTAGCACATTTTTAAGTTCCCAAAATTTTCTTAATCAGTTGAATTCCATGTGGATTTTAGTTTGATTTAAAATTTCTTAGTTATGCTTTTCTACACAAGTGAAATGCACTGCAGAAAAAAGGCTTTCACCAAGACTGCGCACAGCCTGGTAAGTCATCAAAATAGTGTTTCTTGTATCAGTCTAAATCCAGACAGCACCTTATTCATCACTGTGAATGAAAAATACCTATCCCAAGTCCACTTGGATTATAGAAGCATTATAGTTGGCTTTTCTGTTTCAAAACAACTAAGTTAGCATGTGCTTTTGTTATATCGAATTTGTTTAAAAGTCAAACTCATCTCTAAGCCAGTTTCACCACATCAGTAATAATTATGATGCTGAAGAATACGTGTGAGATACTCTAGTGAGATAAAAAGATCATAAAAAGCTTATGTTATTAAAAAGCACTATTTCTAGCCGCAATATTAAAATGAAATTTCACCCTGAAAAATTTGGAAAAATACCTTGTGATACATCAACTCAACCACTTAGAAATCCACTCAGATAAGTACATTTTATCCTCTCAAACCTCATTCTGTGCAATACTGCTGAAGAAAATACTAAGAGACCTTCATTACACAAGTAACAATAGGCAAGGTGAAACACATCGGGTATCAGAGAATCAGAGCTCTGGCAATTTCAGACATCCATCAGATTCAAATTTTGGTAGTGCTGTTGTTGGTCTTTTGCATGTGAGTATCAAAACACCATTGGTACACATTTTACCTACCTTAGATTCAGAAATCAGTCTTAGAAACTTCACTACAAACTGCAAATAATTTAAGTACATAAATGGTTCAATTCAACCATTTGTTTACATTTTTGCTGTATTATAATAGCTACATTTTTCATATTTTCTGTTTCCACATTTTTCTTGTCTTCTGTTTCCACAGAAAGAGAAACACATCTATTAGTATTTAACCCTTCCATCAACTGTAAACAAGCTGCATGTTTGCCTCACTCATAACTATCCCATTAAATTGTGACTACACATGTACTGCTGAACAAGCCACAGCTGTAAGATTTAGGAGCGTATTCCAAGAGGACAGAAAAACTGCTAGTAAAAGGCTTGGTATTTCAGACTATCTGAAACAATGGAGAAGCCCAACTGGGGAAAATACGACAAAGAGAAGTCAATTAGCTAAGTGCAAACTGGGCTAATGAAGTACAATGTTTTCCATGATATGACAGTGAGCCCTTACTGAACTTAATGTGTTTAAATTGCTTTCTACCTGAAGACATCCAAATCCTGTATTTTTTCCTAAGCATTCTATAAAAATGCAGAACGTGAAGAGGACCACTATTTTTAGTGAACACTAAAAGCTGACACCCTATTTGAAGGTTCATCCTTGTGCTATCATAATCAGCACAAAGCATACTAGGGGGGGAAAAACTGTAACTATTATTGGACTCAAGCAACGTAACACAGAATTTATCAATCTGAAAGTGCTTTAAAAATTAAAGAAACAGTAAACTTAACTATGTGTACTTTCCAAAACCCTTTGTTGTTGACAAAAACCTTCACAAAAATGTGGATCTAACAACCCTAGGTAAGACAAAGGGTTTATAAAGCCATACTATAGCATTAATATCAGAAACAGCTTATGAAAAATTCTTCCAGGTTCTTGATAAACTGTGTTGTCAGTGTCCCTTTAAGATCTGAATGTGAGATACTGTGATCAGCTAATACAGCTGTACACTTGGTAACTCAATCTTCACGAGCAACTGAGTCAGTAGTTATTTACTGAAAAAGTAATATGATAAATACTCATTAAAAATCCGAACATTAACGTTGCAAGAAAATATGAAGCAGGAGATTTTCCTCAATTTCAGAATGACCGTTCAGCCATCACTCTTGTTCAGGAAGTCAGCTGATGGAGAACTCTGGTCTACTTTGAAAGAAATCAAGTATAGTGAGTCACACTGCCGTTTAAACAATCAGTTCATACTCAGCCAGGGGACAAGATATTACGCCGTTGGATGACACAACCAGACAGTCCCATCAAGCTTGTATCATGTCTTGTCATTTGTACGTATAGTAAAAATCTGTTTTGCAATTCATACATGTGAAACAAGTGGATCTTCGCAAATATCTTAGAAGCTTGTCAATACACCAGAAAAACGAAGTGTGATAGTCAAAAGATATTAAGCCAGAGAAATTTTCCAGAGAAAAGCTTAATAAGTTTAGATTTATTACTTCACGTAATACCACACCTAAGGTCATCTAAATGCTGCATTTTCATAAAATTATCTTCTCCTCCCACTCTAAGATAATCACTCTTCATACATCTGTCTGCTATATATAAGTAAACTACTCAAATATTTTATGGTCTTAATATTTGTAACTGCTTTGAAAAAAAGTGAATCAGCACTTTATATTCTGAGTGAAAACTATTTCAAATGCAACTGAGCATTCTGATCACTTTTATTATCCTGAATTTGTAAGTTTCTCATACCGTGTACATTTAAATACCCATTTATCTTGAGCAAATTTTAGGTAGTAGACATGAATAGGAAGTTGACAGGCTAACATGACGTAGTGCTCAAAGGCCAATGTGAAGTTGAGGAAAGTAACTGCCCTGGATCTCATCCTGTGAGCGCTGAAGGACCAGGTAAGCGCTCCAGAATTTGATCTGATTTATGAAAAAACGCTACTTTGATTAGTAGAGCCAAAATGGGAACTCGTGACTTCAGCAGCAGATGACCCAGCACTTGCAATATATTCATCTATTTTTGCAGACACTAAAAAGAGTTAGAATTTCTATTTAGTCACCTGACTGTACATGTGAACACCTCTTCAACAGCCAGCTCCACGTGTGGAACAGAGAAAAAAACATGCATAAGCAAGGATGGGTTCAAGCCCAGATAGACACTTGTAATCAAAACATATCAAAGAAAAAGTCATTGCTCCACAGACAAAGAGCAGCTATTTGCAGTAATGAACGCAACTAGTGAGTCAAAACAGTCATAACTCAACTGCCCACTTCATTGAGTAGTTGAGCACAGCTGGTTCACTTACAGCAAATTATTTGACATGGGTTTAATTAGAGTGTTATAATTATCAGTAGCAATGGGAAAGAGCAAGTATTTTGTGTGTGCGCCTACAGTGGTAAGTGTTCAACAAAGCTTCGTATAGCTCATGTAACTAAACAAAAACATCAGAAAATGGGAACAATTAGCCCACAGATGTATAAGAGGACAGCAGATGGTAATAGACAAAAAAATAACCACGTGTGGAACTAGCACTTTTTGTTTGTTTGTTTGATCACTAAACTGGTATTTTAAAAACGTTTAGGCTCACTTGATCACCTAGTGGTAAAGCCATACAATGCAACATGAGAGAGAAATTTCCTTCCCAGACAAACATGGCATGTTATCACATAGACTCTGCTTAGACTGGAAAGGGGAGGGAGAGAAAGGAGACTTACTTTCACAACCACATTCCCATGTTAAATACCAAGAGCAGTAACTAATCCTCAGATAGTAGAGGGAGCATTACATGAGAACAACAAACGAAAAGGGGAGAATCAATTTAGTACATCCCAAGTGAAAAATACACGATATACTTTGCCCAATACTAGAAATGTCCTTTATGCGAAACAAATCCAGGATTTGATCCAGTGCCAGAAAGAACCGGGTACGCTTCCTAAAGCACGTTTAACCTAGAGTTACTGTCTTTTAGCAACTCATACTACTGAGCAAGAGAATGCTGGCCCATCCCAAAAAGACCTGCTTTAAAGGGACAGCTGCAATACAGACATTAGAAAAGCACAGCTTCTCAAGGCTCTGATACAACAGACAGGTTTATAAAAATACAGGTATGCAGAGAAAAGTTGTAGTAAACTCATTGGAAAGAAGGGGATTTGGAGAAGTTGTGCTCCATTCAGTACTTTTGGACATGCAGTGTTGTTAGAAAAATGGCTCATCTCCCAAACTGTACTTAATTGATTATACAGCACTGTATAGAGAAAGCAAAGTTTTCATGACCCCACCAGTCTCACCAGCTAAGGTTCTGAAACATAGACGATACAAAAAAAAGACAAAGTTTAACTGAGAAGGTCAGCTTGGAGGCTACATCAGAGTTTAAAAACTGAGGAATAACTGAAGTTAAAAAAAAAAAGTTGGGTACCAAACTATAGTCAGCAACTGCATTTCTTCAAACTACCTGAGCTCTGCTTACTTTTGAAGAAGGCCCCATATTGAGTATTTCATGAAGATGCCACTTTGGACAACTAGCTAATTGTTATCTCTGGGAAGTTTGTGTTTTACAATTTTTCCGCCTATTAATAGTCAACCTACCTGCCCATAGTTGTCTATGCCAGTTACTAATCTATTTAAGTTTAATAAATCAAAAGCTGTCCTTAGGGACTGGCCAAGAGTCGTAAGTCCTTCAGCTTGAAGGTTTTTCAGTTCATTCATAAACGTTGCATGGTTTTCCTTCCAGCCAGCCTGAAAAGAGAAACGTGAGAAGACTTATTCTCCAGATACGAGCTTTGCTTTCCTGTTAAGCTACAGAGTGTCTTCCTTGCTGCATGCAGCTCACTACAAATGCTAACAAAACACCTTGGAAGTTACTAATATCTAGTGTCGTTCCATAAAGCCCAAAAATATGTACTCCTCTTAAACCTCAGAGCTCCCCATCTATTAAATGAAGATTTTTGATTTGTTCCACAGGACGAATTTCTGTGAAGTCACCGATGCACAAGCCTCACAGCTATTGACACCGCTCTCCCACAGCCCTTTCCAGATGGAAGCCGACTGCACTCTGAAGCAACCTCCAACAGGTTCACCGTCCTGTGTCATGTGGACCCACCGCCCCCTTGCCCCGCGGTACGCCTCCCCCCGCGCTGGCGGGGGTGAGGGAAGTCCCGTCCCTTTCCGAGTCCGGACTCTCCGGGCTGAAGTCGGTCCTTCCCCCGCTCGCCCCTTCCAAGCTGAACTCTCCTTGGAGTTGCTGTCACTTCTCCCAACTTGAATAAATATCCCCCACAGTTCATTGCTGCTCACACACACCACACAGGGAAAAAATGTCGGCCATGTTGATGTCAGCGCTGCTGCCGCCGCCGCCGCC
>NW_008794446.1:384201-403795 GCF_000699145.1 Aptenodytes forsteri
GCCCGAGGTCAGCCTGAAACCCGCCGGCCCTGCTGCCGGGGGAGCGGGGGGGCTCGCTGGTCAAGGGAACTTCGGCTCCTGGCGGGCAGTACTTGCGTCGTCTGTCATATCCACTGGGTTTAGGATGTGGAAAAGAGTGTTCAGTACCATTCTGATGGTGAATTCCCAGCGACATGGTCTGGCCTTTCACTCGATGCTTAGGGGAAAAAAAAAAAAAAGAAAAAAAAAAATTGGCTAGCCCTAGCTGTGACCTTTTCCCCTACATACAGGCAGAGATTAACACTAATGTTTCTTTGATCCCTGCTAAGGCACTCCAAATTTACTTCCTATAAATCATATAATTGTGGAGTGTTTCCAACCAATTAATGACAAAGATCTCTGTTCTCAGTTGTTGTTTGTTTGGTGGTTTGTTTTTTTTTCCCCAGCAGTTGAGTCTGCTGTTTCTGCTGTCATAGCCTTGGAGCAGTAACTCCGGAGCCATTTCTTAGCATAATCTGTTCAGGAGATTGCTCTGCTTCCTATCTGACTGATATTTTTTTCCCCGATCCAGCTGATGTGCTCCCACAGCCACTGCTCTAGAAGGTATGAAGCCGCTGTGCTCCTTCCTTCTCTCAAGATAAAATTGGCAGTGTCCTGGTTTGATTCATCTTGCTCTTCCGGGCAAGATTTCTGTCTTGTTAGGCAAGAGCTGGTTTGGGCTTTTTTTTTTGGTGTTTTTTTTTTTTTTTTTTTAAGACTAATGAAAGATTAGCATTTAGTTTCTAGGAAGAGAGAGGGATAGAATCATATTTCCATTACAGATTGGTATGCATTCTTAGGCCTGCGAGCAGCTTATTTTGGCTTTCCTGTTGGGGCTTCATCTGTGACCTGTGCCATCCCTTCTCAGGCATTGGGGTGAAGTCAGGGATGCTTCCTTGCAGCCTAGTTCACCATTCAAGGCTATTAAGGAATCTCCAATCTCAAGGACCCTGTGAGAACTGGGAAGGAATCTTTGGAGTTGGTGCAGACCAAAATACGGTGACTGGGTTTCTTTGGAAGCAACATCTTTTACTATGAGTATTTCTCCGTGTGGATCCTGCTGGTGGTGATAAGAGCAACCAAGCTCGTGTGTACCCGGTGGCTCTTGAGCTGCTTGTATCTTCCCAGCAATCCAGTGTTAGAGCTCCAGCAGTGGTGCTGTGTCTCGTGACCGGCAGCAAGGCTGTTGTGGTCCAGGTTCTACTGGTTAATCTGAATCCCTGCTGTCAGAGGAAGCAAACCAGCAGGTGCCGCAGAGGCTGCATTGCCGGGTTGCCCTGGAATCCAGCTGCATGCCAGCCCCTGTTACACAGTAAAACATTTGGACTATTGGAGAGACTTGGTTCACAGCCATTTTCTCCCTACAGAGGTGTTTTGGGACACCTTTCTTCCCCTCAGCTCCCCACAGAAAGCTGCAGGTATCTTCTGCAGCTCCTAAGGTCAGCAAGACTGGCTGCTGCTAGAGTAGTACTTGTCTCCCTAAGGTGGTGGGATCCAAGTTGTTAAGTAAAGGCTGCAGTGCTGCTTTAACAAATCGTGCCTTGGGATTAGTAAGTTCATTTGGGAGTAATGTTGAGCAAGTCTGTGGTGTCGGCCTCTAATTGGCTTCCTTTTAAATCTGTGAGATAGGCACATTCTTCAGACATGCCATCTTCTCTCCTATTTGTATGTTGCTGATGTTTCATTGACCGCCCTAATAAAAACAGCGTCACTTTTATGTGTCAAGCATCATGTATCTTTTTGGAGAGCATCCTAAAAATGGGAAACTTCTGGAATGGTTCCTTCTCCAAAGCGCAGGGAAAAAAGGCATTTTGCAGTCCTTGCCATACCAGGAAAATGTCATGGTGAAAGACAGCCTGGGCCATGGAGACTCAGCATAAATCCTGGAGGGTCATTTGGAATTTTTAAGTTTTGTTGCCAGTAAGTGAAGAGAGAGAGGAAAAAAGCCATGTTAGCTCTTAGTGGTAGAATTGGTCATAAACCAGCATGAATTCTGAATCAACTTTGAAAATTGCAAGCTGTAGGCACGCTGTAATTTTTTTACCAACACAAGAGGAAGGTGGGACTGAGGCAGCTGGGCCCACTCTACCCTTAGTCCCCTCAGCCCTGGTGATTATTACCAATAGAAGAATCCCACGGGCAAAACTTATATGCAGTTCCAATGGGATTTACACAAGCAAAACCACTTTACCGTACTTCTCTGTACATACTTGCTTTTTGCTGTTATCTTTGAAGCCATTTGGAACATTCAGTTCTTCCCGCTCCTGTGCATCTTACATTAGATACGTATTAGATCCCCTATAGGGCAGAATCAAGGCTGGGTGTGTGTTGTCTGTGGTAGGCATTAGTACTTTTCTGCTGGGAGTGGGCCAATTTGATTAATATTGAGAAAGATTCTTTCAAAGATAATCAACCCGAGCCTTAAGTGTGTATCAGCCTCTTGATGTGAGAGTTGTAATGGCTAGTACTGCCATCAAAGTCACATTTATAAATCTGTACGAGAGATTTGCTGCAAAGGAACAAACCCCAGTGATATTAGTGCTTATGCTTATTACTGGTAGAGCTGACACGGCTGAGCAGGGAGAGAGCTTGAGACTCTTGTCACCGAAAACAGATGCATCTTTCTTTAGTTTCAACTTTTTTACATGGTGGGCAAAGTCATACCCCATGCGTAGTCTAAATGAGACAGTTCTACCTTTTCTCCTAAATCTAGATGAATGATTTCAGCACGGTTCTGTCTGGAGGAATACTCTTGCTGTCCTGATAATGCAAAAGATTCCAGCTACTTTCATACAGTTTTTGTTTGTTATTTGTCATGCATCCACGAGGAAGCATGAACATATATGTATGTCTAAGAATACTCATTTTCTGATCTTCAGAATGGGCGTTGTCCATTTGGGGACAAATAAGACAGTATTAAAAATGCAAATTTCACTTGAAATTTGAATGCTAAGTCAATAAATCAAAACTTGTATTTGAGTATGAAAATATAACTGAAAAAAATAATTTGAAAAAATTGATACCAAAAATGCTTTGGTATCATTTGCTGTCATTGTGTTTTTTCCTTAAACAGCTGCTTCTCCCAGTTGATATTTGTCAGTTTTGTTGTACTATCACATAACCTTAGCCTTATTTTGTCCTAAACTGCAGGCTTGAATGGGAGATGTTATGCTAAAGACCTTCAGGCAGGTCTGAGAACTAAAATTGACAGTATAACTTTTTTTTTTTTTAATTGGCTTTCTCTTCTTCAATAGAGACTTGTTTCACAAAGAATGTTTCAAGATCTTGGTCAGTCCAGATCTTAATGACACAGGTGAATTTTTCAGAGCTTCCTATAGAATACCATTCCATAGCCTTGTAGATTGTCACCATTAAACTTTTTCTTCCTGTTTAAAAGTCTTATATTTTCCATTGCCTAATTTTACGTTACTGCTTATCATTAAAATATATATCTTTACTCAGCATTCTGAGTTTCAATGTATTATCTTTTAATACTTATGTGCTATTCCTTTTAGTCTCCCTTTAGCCAAGTCCTGTGCATTCAACTTACTTGCTTGTTTTTATAAATAAAATTTTATTTTTCACTTGTCTTGCAAATATGGCAGCTTATATTGTTGGTTTTTTGGTTGTTTTCACTAGATTCAATTCAGTGGGGTTTGACCCTACTTTTTTTTCTCTTCCTGAAATTGTTACCAAAGAGAAACTGATTTAATCTTATAATTCAGGTAGCTTAGGTAAACATATAAAACTCACCCTAGACTGAGTAATTACTGAGAAGGCTGGGATCAGATAAGATGTAACCCAAAAAATTTTTCAGAAAAGTGACATTCAGACAACTGGATCTCAGGTTTTTTACGTATATTCTAGGGCTTGGACTGAGGATGCCTATTTTTCTAAAATTTGCAGAGGCAGCTGCCTTCCTTTGAAACTGTCTAGCACCTTTTAGAAGTCTGTACTTTGGCTTCCCCAGCACCAGAACACAGTGAAACTACATCCTTAACCCCAAAAATTTTTCAGAAAAGTGACATTCAGACAACTGGATCTCAGGTTTTTTACGTATATTCTAGGGCTTGGACTGAGGATGCCTATTTTTCTAAAATTTGCAGAGGCAGCTGCCTTCCTTTGAAACTGTCTAGCACCTTTTAGAAGTCTGTACTTTGGCTTCCCCAGCACCAGAACACAGTGAAACTACATCCCTTTGCAGAACGATGACCTCTAAAAGAAGTTGCATTCTGGCTTCTCTTGGCCCATCTTCAAACACAGCCTCATTTTCATTGTCCGCCCATCGGGAAACCCAGAGGATAGCCTTTGAAGCTTCCCAGGGATTTTTGTATTCCCCACCACCCCTTCAGTCATCCAAATCCCTTGCTGTTTCCTGGCTCAGGAGTTGGAACCACAGTGAACAGCAGCGTACCATCCAGGGGAAGAATAGTTAATGTGGAATTGCAAGGAAATGGGTATTATAGTAGTTTGATATTGTTTGTTTTCTAACTGTACAGACTGAATGTGGGTACTGGGAGACTAAGTTCATGAATATTTGTGAAGTACTTAGGTTCTTCCAAAGAAAGTTGCCATAGAAGTGCACAGTAAGATTATTTTCAGAGGAAAAACTGGTCTCTTCGAGGACCATCTGTGCTGTGACAGCAGAAGTGAGTCAATTAATGATGGAGAGGAAGCAAGACAGGAATGATGGAGAGGTTGCAAGACACCTGAATAGAAGATAAGGAGGCTTTTGTCATTAAAATCAAATTAAACTGTATATTTGATACACGCTTTTCCTTTAGTATTACTGGCCTTAGATTGAAAGGTCTTCTAGGCAATGAGTTGCCTTCATATGTATTTAACAGTGTTTAACAGAGCAGGACCTCTCCTATTTGGTACCATGGGGGAATATTAAATCTAACATGGAGAAAGCAGCTTAAAACAAAAGTTTCAAATTTACAGTTGTAATAAGGTAGTACATATGAGAATTCGAACAGATTTACGGTTCTTATATATCCTTCCTGATGTGCTACGTTGCTCCTTTCACTTAAGGTAGGATTCTGGTCAAAACCAAAAACTTGTCTCAGCTCCAGGCCTTTAAATTTATTCCGTCTCTTGGGTATCTCAGCTGGCATGTCAAGACCCAAAGAGCACAGAAAACACCCTCTAGCATACAAAAGCTAAGGTATTTTACCTTTTTTTTTTTTTCTTTCTTTCTTCTTGAACTTATTTTCCATCCTTGAGATGCTGGTAGCAGCAGGCAGCAGCAGTCCGCTTGATTCCTGATAATACCAGAGTGCCCAGGGAAATTCTAGTACAGACTTCTCAACTTCTCTCCAGCCCCCCAGGCCGTGAAGACAGGAGGAGTCTTCTGCATTCGCTAAAACAACAGGTCTGAGGAGGCCTTTGCTTATTATGCCAGGGGAAAAAAATAATCCTCTCTTGTCAGGATGGCCAGAGATAATAGTTATATCTATCAGATAGTTTGAGAGAGATGGTTTGTAGCAGTCCACCCTGGTTTTGTTTAGCTTTCTGTTCTTGTAGCCCTGGTTAAAAGATCCTGCCTGTGTGGTAAGGGGTTAATGCAGTCCTCAACACAAATACCTGTAACACACAATGTTGCCAGGCAGGCTGTCCTCAGGATGACAGGAACAGAACTAGGATGTTCTTCCCCCACACTACCACTTTTAAACAAGCTTTCAGATGGTTGTTACATCCCTCCCAGGGAAGCTTTCCTGGGGTGGCGGTGCCCTGCCCATATCCGCTGACCTGAGCGATCCCCCGTCACCGTTCCAGCAACTGCTTTTGTTTGTTCCTCCAAGCATTCCTTCTTGCCTACACTACCAAGTTCCAGTAGCCCCGGAAATCATATCCTTCCCAAAGCGCTGGACCCTCCCGCACATTTCATAGCATAGCAACGTAACTCCATTACCATGGATCCCAGACACAGGCGTGCAGAATTTATCTAACTAATCGAGCGGCTAAGGGACACCGATTCCAGCTATAGTCAGCTTGGAGTATAAAGCAGTTACAGCTAAAAGATACTCTACAAGCACTTCCCAGGGAGGCAAAACAACGAGGTGTATTTTTTTTTTTTTTCTTTTTTAATGGCCAATGTAATGGGTATAGTCTTGGTAAACAAGAGGACAGAATTATTCATTCATCCCTAAATTGCTTCCCACTGAGGTATCACACCTGCATGTGGTATTTGAGAGCTGGGAGCTCTTTCTTTAAAATATTGCCACGCTGTAGAAGTTTATTACCCAGCTTTTACTCTAAATGCGGTTATTATGCATTGCCATTTTTTACTCAAAATCAAAATACACTCTAAAAGAAAGATGCACTTGGTTGCTCTCTGCAAAGCAGCTGGCATGACTGGTGTCAAATGGAATACAGAGCAGCTGGTCTGTCTTTTGCCACTTAGCAGTTAATGAAAACTTACCAAATCTCAACTAGTAGCTAACTGGAAATTTCTACAAAAGCCATCTATAAAGCACACACATAGGTCTTCTAGAGTAAAACAAACCTGATAAAACCTGTTCTTATCCAGGGAAGAAATCTGTTCATCTGTATTCCCTGACTTCACGCACCTTTGGCAAGGTGTTTGGGACTGTTTGCTGAGTGTGTTATTTAAAAGATACAGTTAAAATGAAGTGAGAGGGGTTTTTTCTCATTTTAGGAACACATTGAAGCCCTGATATAGGGCCTATTTGTTACAGAAAAATTGAATGGATGCCACAGTGGGCAAATCTGTCTTGCACCAACTTGCAGAAAAATAGTGTCTTGTTTTAGAAATATTTCAAACGGGGAGGAAGGACACTTAAAACATGGCTTTGAAAAGCACAGAAGGATAATTCTTGCCGAGTTGTGATTACAAAAGCATTTCCCATTAGGAAGATTTTAGAACTGACTTGAGACGAGCTTATAACGAACCTTGAATTACAAGTGTAGTCTTTTTTCATAAGAACAGTCTTCACCAAGCAGTGCTGTTTGGGTCAGCGATGAGTTCTTTTGTTGTTGGAGATGGCTTTCGATTTCATGATGTTGCAATCGGAAAGCCTCGAACATTTCAGGATCAGTTCTAATATTTTCCTGTTGGTAAGCCATTTTTAAGGCAATATAAGGTTTATGGTTATTTTCCAAACATGGGTCCAAAATAAAAAGTCCAAGAAAGCCCATCCCATAATTCAGGCTGACACTAAGTGTACACTTCTCCAGGTTTGGCAGAGTGTGTTGTGTACAGTGGTTGTGTGATGAATGTAACATTTTCTGTGAGATTCTCCTGCTCCTTCCCTCCTTTGAGGTATTTCTATTTTCCGTTATTTCTCTTTTCCTAGGGCCTTGACACTGTTATATGCATTCGTGTTGGCCGGTTTATGTGAGTTGCGAATACACAGCTAACAGTGATTTATATAACTGGGGTCTTGAAGGAAGATGAAACTTAACAAAGGAGAGAAAAATCAGGCTTTTAACTATTACATCCATTCTGTTTACTTTCAAGGCATTGCAGGGGTTTTTTTGTATTTTATTTTCCTTGATCAATTCTTATTTTTCTTCATGTCTTCCATTTCAGGTCCTCTTTATCTTGTCTTTTCCTTCAGACAAAGTTACAATATGTTTTTCTTGACATTTCTACTTAGATATTCAGTATGGGTCTCCTCAGCTGGCTGAGGGAAAAAAGCCAAAACTATTCATTTGCCCTGACAAGTGTTTTCACTCTCCATGTTTTCGATGATTGGTTGTGCTGTGTGCTTGACTTCTGCAGCAGCTAATAAGTAACTCCTGATCCAGCAAAAGCTTCCAAAGGTTGACAGATATCACTTGAGTTCGCCTTTCGGAGGTAAGTGACAGCCCTTTAACCCAATTACAGTCTAGTGCAGCAGAATTGGACTCACATGTGAACCTCTACTAAGTGGCTACTACAGTTAACTTATGGGGAACGGGACAGTATTCCTTTTTCAAGGGGAATTAAGATCTGTTGTGCTTTAATTTATATATTGTTTGGAATGCTCCAGCCTGTTTCCACCATAGCGCCAATTTTTCCATTGCTGCATCTGTTCATTGTTTCCTAACTCCGTTTTTTAATACTGAAATCTATTACTCGTGTGTTAACATGTTTTACAGTAGTTTTCACTGAGACATTTGGAGTTTTACTTTTGTCTAGTTAGCTGGACACTTTTGTCACAGTGTCCCTCTAATTAATATGGCCAATTTTGCCATGTCAGTTACTTTGTGGAGTATGTAACTGTAATTGTGACCATCATATAAATCTGTTCTTTATTGCACTGGTAGCAATCCAGCAGACCACTGCCACTAGCACCAAACTTCCCTGTAATTCTGACATCGTAGCGAATTCCTCCCCAACTGGCAATAAGAAGGTCTTACATGGCTTTTTCTCTGCTTGAATTCTCTGTTTTCTGGATTGTGAAATTATCCTCTGCATAATTCAAGAACCGTTTCATGATCTATGTTTAGCAGAATTTGTTACCCAACAGATGTCTGCACAGTTAATGACCTCTGTAAGTACAGCCCTGTGATTTCTTGCTACTGATGGTCCAAGAATTTTTAATCTATTCTGCTACAAGACAGCACTCGGGCAGCATGTCACCTTTTATTAAAAAACAAAAGCATAAAATGTGTATAAATTTTCCCTTCAGAACTGTTATGCCTAGTCAGAAGTGGTATTTCTCCCTCATTCTCTTTTGAATCTTTATGTTCATGAATGTGTGCATACATAAATGCTCATAGTTCCATATTTTTCTGGCCAAAACCAAAGGACATGAATAAAACCCCCTGAAATTAATCAAAATATAATTTCAAAGAAAAAGTACTTCCATAAATACAAGTCAGAACTGACACTGCCAGCTTTCAAGTTGGGGAAAGGGTAAATGCCTAGAAAAGTCCATGGTAGGAGAGTGTCTTTGACTGTCACTTTTACGCATATGGCAAATGTAGGCTTACCAGAGGATTTGGAGGCACTGGAGCCAGATTATTAGCCCCAGCTAGTGATGTGTTCACAGTATAAAATCATGCTGCAGCTGCACAACCATTCCCTTTTTCCTCCTCCCCATTCAGATCAGGATTGAGCCCATCCCTGCATAGGAAAGTTGCCCTAGTTTCTCTTCTGGTTTTTTCTCTCTTTTCAGTTATTGGCACTTGGGAGAAGAAAAGTATCAGGCAGGATTGTATCAAAGAGAAGTTAAGAGAGTCACTAACATCTGGCACTCCTCTCGCAGGAGCGGGAGTCGAGGAACTGAATGCTGATTGATACAGGTCCAGTCAGACATTCCTATGGAGGGGTTCTGCAAGCCAGATGCCGAAGTCCCTAAAACATAAATCTGCACAGTGAAGTGCTTGAGAGGATGGCTCATAATTTGCCACTGTGAAGGAGAGAAACTGGACTGCCTGCACACAAGTGCTCCTGTAGCAGTCGGGCTCTCGGCAGCTGCCTGGGACCCCCACCACCTAGCTCCTGAATGCCAAGAAGTTTGCTAGATATCTTGTTGGTACCTGCTCCTACAGTGGAAGGGTCATTGTGGCCAAACTGCTGGATTGGAAGGTACCAAAACCCTGGAGAAGATTCATCAGCTGGACCTACCCTGATAAGGTTCGGAGGCCAATGCTCAGGCATTGCTATGCAGAGCTCTTACAATTGAATTGTAAGCACGTTGCCTGGCAATTTTGGCACGCAACTTTTAGTAACCTCTCACATGGTACCTGGACATGACTTGGAGGACAGCATGGAGCAGGGACCATTTCCCCAAAGGCAGTTTTACATCATCACTCTTTCTTGGGGGAAGAAGAAAATGTAGTTCTGTGATGCAAGCTGGGACACACTGTTTGGCCTCAGAACCCAAAGAATAATCTCTGGTCTGTTTTATGAGCTAATAGAGCTGGACCCATCCTGGAACAGGTACCAGAATTTCTTGCTACAGTTTTGACCTCGGGCTCTCTAGCTTTAGGGAAAGGTCTCTTTTTTAGTTTGGTTTTGTGTTTTTTTGGTTGTTTCTTTTTTGATGTGTTTAAGTATGTGCATACATGCATACCTACACATGTGGCTTTTCAGATGGAGAAACCTATTTCCAACACTCATTCATTTAATTTGAGGGTCTTCACATGTCCTTAATTACTACCTGTCCCTTCTCCAATGTCTTCTCACTTGAACACTTTGGGAGCACTGACATGGCCAATTCTTACAGTGTTTCTTGTCGTGGTTCAGTGAAAAATAACTGTTGCCCTAGTTCCCTCCTATTACTGGGAACTGATCTAACACACCAGAGAAGTTCTTTTGACTTCAAGAGCATCACTTGGCCTCATATGGAGCCTTTTTGAGCACCTTTATTTTTGACCCTGATACCTGATTTAGAGCCTCTGTGTGAAAATTGTCCTGTGCTGATATTAAGCATACAATACAGAGGCTATTCTGGGGCCAGTTAGCCTGAACATCAGGGGCTAATCAAAACTACTGAGAATGTCAGTTTTGTTTTGTTTTGTTTTTTATCAGTCAGTCCCAGATGGGCTGAGTTGGGGGTTTTCCTTGTTTTCCCATTTGGAGTTCCCTCATCCACTTTCAGAGGTACAAGATGTACATTCACCAGTTCCTCAGCCTTCACAGAGGTATTTCTACTATCTTGTCAGATGATATTTTTACACAAGGAGGTCACCAAGTTACAGATGAGGACATGACTGAGTATTTGGTTTTCCCCTCCAAACACGTGTGGCCTCTTGTCTCTAGAGCATTTACTATTTCACAAATAAAGGGTATTTCTCCCACTTTCATGAATTTTCTCATTTGGTGGCTGTCCTGGAATGGGCCAGTGCTTCCACACCCACTCTTGTCCCAAAGGATGTCTCCCCAAAGCAGCTAAACCTGACTCAGATATGGTTCCCTCTTCAAAATCAAAGGGCACTCTGTAGATTCTGACTATAGACATATGGGCCTACTGCGGTGCAAGATGTTCAAAGCAATCAGACATTCTGGCTGTAATCTATCTAAAATAAAAATGATACTTATCAGGAACGGCCATGAGGTAATCAGGGAACCAAATGCTCCACAACACCATCTGCGATAGTGCCCATCTAAATGTGGCATCACTGGGACGTATATGTGTGCTCACAGGCTGAGGAACCCCTTCCTGCAGTGATGGCCAGAAATCCTGACTTACCTGCTAAAGTGAAGGTGACTCATAACATTTGCACAGAATAAGACATGAAAAAGTTTGATTAGACAATCTGGGATTCTTTTTTAAATTCCTCGAACAGCCCTATGGTACTGAGTCATAAGTCCCTGTATACGCTGAAACTTCTGCAATTTTGCTCTCAAGCTGCTTCTCAGGACTTCTTTGCAGGAATCATTTTCCACAGAGAGGATGAGTTCAGCCATCTACTTGGAACTACAGGAACTACATGCTTTTAAATCAATCTTTTGTCACTGGTTTGAGCCAACAAAAATTGGCAGCTTTAGTGAGAGTCTACCTATTTTTTTAAAAACTCAGATGCTTGTTTTGTACAATATGAAGCTGTCCATGTAATTGCAATAAGGGGTGATCTACAAAATGGCTTGACTTCAAGAAAACTGCCCAGCTCCAAAAACTTTCTATCAAAAAATGTATATTGAAATGATGCTAGAGCTTTGTTAGCAGTAGCAGTTAGGATCTTTTTGGCCGTAAGTCATATCAGACTTCTTTCTATCTTTTTTGTAAAACATTCCTTCATTCCTACTTCTAAAGTACTTTCAATATTAGCAAGCAAAAAACAGTGTTTAATAGTTTAATAACAGTTTTCTTGTTTGATTTTTCTCAAAACAGAATGCTCAAATCGTAGAATCACAGAATGGTTTAGGTTGGAAGGGACCTTTAAAGGTCATCTAATCCAACACCCCTGCAATGAGCAGGAACATCTTTCATTAGATCAGGTTGCTCAAAGCCCTGTCCAGTCTGACCTTGAAGACTTCCAATGATGAGGTATCCACAACTTCTCTGGGCAACTTGTTCCAGTGTCTCACCACCCTCATCGTAAAAAAATTTCTTCTAATGTCCAACCCAAACCTACCCTCCTTCAGTTTAAAACCATTTCCACTTGTCCTGTCACTACAGGCCTTGGTAAAAAGTCTCTCTCCGTCTTTCTTATAAGCCCCCTTTAAGTACTGATAGGCTGCAAGAAGGTCTCCCCGGAGCCTTCTCTTCTCCAGGCTGAACAACCCCAACTCTCTCAGCCTTTCTTCACAGCAGAGGTGTTCCAGTCCTCTGACCATTTTCGTGCCCTCCTCTGGACCTGCTTCAACAGGTCCGTGTCTTTCTTGTGCTGGGGACCCCAGAGCTGGACACAGTACTCCAGGTGGGGTCTCACCAGAGTGTAGTAGAGGGGGAGGCTCACCTCCCTCGACCTGCTGGCCACACTTCTTTTGATGCAGCCCAGGATACGGTTGGCTTTCTGGGCTGTAAGCACACGTTGCCAGCTCATGTCCAATTTTTGGTCCACCAGTATCCCCAAGTCCTCCTCTGCAGGGCTGCTGTCAATCCATTTATCCCCCAGTCTCTATTGATATTGGAGACTGCCCTGACCCAGGTACGGGACCTTGCACTTGGCCTTGTTGAACCTCATGAGGTTTCAGATGGTTGAAAGCATTTTGTCAATCTAACATCCACTGTAGGCCCATGCATAGTAAAGGTGAGAAAATTAAAAAAAAAAAACCTAAAAGACAAAAGTTGTTCTAAGAAAACATTCCTTGATATTCCCTGGACATGTTCTTAATGGTACACTTTAGATGAAAGAAAAGGAAATACTTCAAAGCTTTCATATAGTTCATGCATTATGTAAGAGAAATTTATTTACCTTTCAAGCAGGTTACATAGGTGCTTTTAATGCATTTTCCAAATAGAAAATGTATTTATTGATGATACTCCATGATTCTTCAATATCACAGAGGGAAGGAAGATCTAGGGGAAAAAAAAAGTTCTGAAGTCCTGAGGCCTAGAAAAATACAAGAATAATGAGCTTAGAAGAATTAGGGGTCAGAAAGTTCCACCAAAAAGACAGTGAATTAAATTACAGAGTTTTTTTTACAGCAAGTCGGGAGCCCAAAATGTGAGTAATACTATAGCAGGATCAATGAGGACAAAGGAAACAGCAATAAGACTGCATACAATGCCAGAACTGCTTATGGGGCAAAATGTATGAGCCAGGAGTTCTCATTTGCAGCCCACACACTGACACAGCATCACTTTTTTTTGTTCTCACATGTTCACAGTTAGTTACAAAGCCAACAGCACTTGCATGGCAGCTAAAAATGAGTCTATTTCTTCTCGATAAGGTGCTACACAGTGATACTGCCATGCATATTTTTTAAAGCTAATCTTTTTCTCCATGACTTTGACCTACAGCAGATTCAAGCTGTGTTTCTGATAGGTCCTCATTTTCTGAATGCCCGCATAAAACAAAACTAATGAAACATAGAAGAAAACTGTCATAATGAGCATGTAGGGATTATTAATAGAAATGTGATAGACAGTACTATTCATTGTGTGACTGATAAATACCTGGAGCAAAATAAGGAGCAATGTCTAAATTTGAGGGTGCATTTTTATAACAAGTTTTGTGTTTTTAAGCAAGATGGACAGGCGAGTTTTCCACAGAACACTTTGGTGTTCTGTGAAGTTTGCCTTTCTATATAAAGAGCTCATCTATATTTGTTTCCCACATGCTTCCAAGAATGATGTAGCATCTGAAATTAAAAATATTTTTCAGTAACTATCTTATGAAGGCTATCACTGCTGACAAAACAGGAGGAGAGAATTTTAAGCATGCATTTTTGCAGTTGCATAGAAGTGCAAGTTTTGAAGAAATTGTAAATCCCATATACCGTAAAGTTGGAAAACATTTAGTTTACAAACAGGCAGAGAAGGAAAGCATGGGAGAGAATAAATTCTGCCACGTTCGACGGCTATTGAGAGGCAGCTCTACTTGTTGCCAAGTGGTTTTACCTTTTTTATGTGGTTATCTTTTGTGTATATAAGTTCTTTGGTTTTGCATGGGTGATTGAGTAAGAGGCCTCAGAAGCTGAAGTCTGGCTCGCTGTCAACGGAGCAGTTTTAAATTTAAGCACTGAATCAGTCAAAGTGCAGTTTCGCTCCCACACTAGTTCCCCTCTTGCAGAGTGAGAGCAACTGGAATCAGATTACTTAATGGCTCAAAGGGGCACATGTTGAATAGTTTGAGCCTAACATTTAATCGCCATAAAATAGTTTTTCTTTATTAAAGGCCTGTTCTTGGGATTATTACTATTACTCTTATTATTGTTGAGCACTTTATAAAAGGACTGTTTTTCCTAGTATCCGCAAAGAGGCCAACCTGTTTATTAAATTGTCCTACTCCTACTCAGTGGCCCCAGTGCTTGCCAGTTTTAGCTGAAAGGTATGCGAGATGTCACTATGTTGCCAGATCATGTAATGATAATTTTTCAGAAAAGTTGCAATTACGCCAAAACAGAACATACTGCTGTGCTTTTTGGACAAGGGATTTCTCCTCCTCTTGTAACAGAAGTAACAACTTTGCAGACGGGAGTATCTAAACACAGGGCTGACAGCAGAGCTGGAGACCCTCCGGCTCCCTCCTCTCCGGGCCACCCTTCTGACCAGCAGGTCGGGATTCTCTCCTGCTTGTCTGAGCTGTCACACAAGACGTGATTACCTACTTTTTAAAACAAATATAGTTTGTAAAACTCAGAAGAATCTCACCCTGATAAACCAAAATAAATAAATAAATAAATCAACCCCAAACCAACCAGCAAACAAAACAGAAGATGGAGCCAGAGAGCAGCTTTTAAAGCTAATTGCCAGAGAAGACGGGGAATTCAATTTGCTCCAACTCCCAAGCTTCAAACAAGACTGCAGATGAGGAATTGGAGGAAGTCCTCCAAGGCTCTGGTGCGGTACGAGGGCATGGAAAGTGGCTCCGCTGTGTGTGAACGCATCGGTTCAAACCAGCACTGCTTCTTCCCAGAGGTCTTCTGTCGTCATCCTGTCCATGAATACATGAGCCAGTATTATTGCTCATAGGCAGGCAGCCTAATTCTGCTCTATCCAAATCAAAGGAGTGAAAGTCAACCCGTATCAAGAAAATAAAGGCCAAAACTAACAGAGGGAAGGATGTTTCATTTACCACGGTGGCATGCCAAAACACAGAGTAGGAGAAATGACGCTAAGAAACAAAGATGAGGTAATATTAATTCTATATAAAGTAAGCCGCATTTTTCAGCTTGTTTTTCACTCCGTGTTACTGATGGATATACTATTCCAAGAAAGTTCAAATAATCCAAGCATACCATACTAGTAACCACACTTCCTACCGATTCAGAATTTATGTTAACAACAAAAAGGACCTTTAAATGAAGTAGTCATATAAATTTCCTTCCGTGTAATTTTTATGATTACCTGCAAAAAGCACATACCAGAGGAGCATCATATAATTCTTAACCCTACAATTTTTTTGAATGTAGAAAAAGAACTAAATAAGCTTGCTTTTCTTGGCTTCAAATTCAGTTACTAAGTCGTCTTGCAATATTTTTAATCCATGCAATTTGACCTGAAAGCTATGACAGAAAATGAAAAAAAAAAACCTGCTAAGTAGTATTTATAAGGTTTATTTTCTTGATTTTTTTTCAGTTATATGGGGGAACACTTTTCTAAACTACCCTAATTTTGCTTCTGTAGGTACTCATTAAACTCAATGTCTACAGCGATTCTAACTTGAAGTCTTTTTATCCATTAGTTTTTGTCATTATGGGAAAATTGTTTTTTAAAAGTTTTTGACTGAATTGTGTGTGACAACGGTAGATCTGGGAGAACACTCAGGTCTTGTTGGTAATTTCAATGCCTTTTCCACCATTACAACAATATTCTTTTAGCCTGTCGGGTGGAATGCAGGAGGAAGCTCCAGGTTCCCGTCTCACTTCAAAATCTTTCTAATTCTTCTCTGCTTCCCTTCCTCCTCCCCCCAGTTTTCCATGCATTACTTTTTCTTCCCTCAGTCATAGCAAAACTGCTTTTGTGTGCAATAATTTCCCAACCATATTTTCCCATCTTATAAGGGAGAGTAGTGCATTGACCTCAAGACTGGACACCTGGTAAAGTGATGTACTAGACTGCAGGACACCTTTCTATTCAAGTGCCTTCCTGGTCTTGCAGAGGAAGTCACCATTACAGATAAGCTTTAAAACATGCCCTTACGATTTTTATCTTGACTGGCCGCTGCAGCCTCTCTTGCATTGTGGGTTTTGTTGGGTTTTTTTTTCCAAAGGGTAACATTTCCAAAGATCAAACCTTTATATAAAGCATATATTTTATTTCAGCATATTATTATTTGGCTTTGGTCCAAAATGCATGCCCCCCTTTCAGTGTTTTCCTGCAAACAGTGTCTTAAACCTTGAAGGAATAGTGTTGGACCTGAAACTGTTTAAGGATATAGGAGAGACAAGGTTAATAGGGAAATGTAGTATGTCTCAATAGGCAATTGAAGAAAATCCAGCTAATTTGGGGGATATGTAGGACCAGTCCTGTGAATTCCTATCAAGACATTCATGTTCTCCATTACTTGCTTCCTTAAAGGCCTGTTTGGCAAAAAGTATTCTGGGTCTCCCAAGAGCTGGCAGTGTGTTGTCTCCAGCATACTCCCAGCCCCTAATTATCTGTCAGCAATGCACAGTGCCCAATCTTGAATGCAAACAACTGCAAAGACAGCAGACCTTGCCAGACTTCAGTTTTAAAAGACATTTTTAGATACACATCCATTCTGAAAACTGTCAAGTATATAGTATATATGATGGAGTGACTACATCAGTGGACACGGGAAGGGCTACAGATGTCGTCTGTCTGGACCTCTGTAAGGCCTTTGACACGGTCCCCCACAACATCCTTCTCTCTAAAGTGGAGAGGTATGGATTTGATGGGGGGACTGTCCGGTGGGTGAGGAATTGGTTGGATGGTCACATCCAGAGGGTAGTGGTCAATGGCTCAATGTCCAGATGGAGGTTGGTGACGAGTGGCGTCCCACAGGGGTCTGTATTGGGACCGGTACTGTTTAATGTCTTCATCAATGACATAGACAGTGGGATCGAGTGCACCCTCAGCAAGTTTGCAGATGACACCAAGCTGAGTATGCTGCAGTCGGCATGCCAGAGGGATGGGTTGCCATCCAGAGGGACCTGGACAAGCTGGAGAAGTGGGCCTGTGTGTACCTCATGAGGTTCAACAAGGCCAAGTGCAAGGTCCTGCACCTGGGTTGGGGCAACCCCCAGTGTCAATACAGCCTGGGGGATGAAGGGATTGAGAGCAGCCCTGCCGAGAAGGACTTGGGGGTACTGGTGGATGGAAAGCTGGACATGAGCCAGCAATGTGCGCTTGCAGCCCAGAAGGCCAATCGTATCCTGGGCTGCATCAAAAGCAGCGTGGCCAGCAGGTCAGGGGAGGTGATTCTGCCCCTCTCCTCTGCTCTGGTGAGACCCCACCTGGAGTACTGCGTCCAGCTCTGGAGCCCTCAGCATAAGAAAGACATGGACCTGTTGGAGCGGGTCCAGAGGAGGGCCACGAAAATGATCAGGGGGATGGAACACCTCTCCTATGAAGAAAGGCTGAGAGAGTTGGGGCTGTTCAGCCTGGAGAAGAGAAGGCTTCAGGGAGACCTTCTTGCAGCCTATCAATACTTAAAGGGGGCTTATAAGAAAGATGGGGACAAACTTTTTAGCAGGGCCTGTTGCGACAGGACAAGGGGGAATGGCTTTAAACTAAAGGGGGGTAGATATAGACTAGATAAAAGGCAGAAATTTTTTATGCTGAGGGTGGTGAAACACTGGCACAGGTTGCCCAGAGCAGTGGTGGATGCCCCATCCCTGGAAACATTCCAGGTCAGGTTGGACGGGGCTCTGAGCAACCTGATCTAGTTGAAGATGTCCCTGCCCACGGCCTGGGGGTTGGACTAGATGACCTTTAGAGGTCCCTTCCAACCCAAACTATTCTATGATTCTATATCAACATCTTCAAAGAATATCTCACACGTCTCATCAAGTAGCGAGACAAGCATTTCTAGCTGTAGGTCTAGCGTAGGACCTCAGGATCATCCACAGCAGTAAAAGGATTGGTCTTTGCCTCTTTAGTAGTAGTTCTCTTCTAAGAATTGTGAGAAAGAGATGTTATCTAATGTGATCTCACATCCTCTGGGAAATAGCTGAGACTGCGGATTCATTTCCTGTAAGCCATTATACAGCCATCGGCTGTTCCTGAGTGGACCTTTCCCTCCACAGTAAGCTTGTGAACCTCAAATAGTTTAGTTGAGTAAAGCTTAAATGTCTTGCTGTGATCCTGGAGATATTGCTTGTGTGTCTGGCATAACACAGATCACTAAACATCGTGAAAATTTAGTTTCCGCCCCAAAGAATTTACTATATCTTTACTCTGTTGCCTGTATCTACTACATAGGCAACGTAAGTGCCGAGTGGGCAATCAGGATTTGTTCTGTTGCTGATGCTGCTGTATGTTACTCCCAGAGAAAAAGTAAACTCCTGATCTTTGAGTTTTTCATACCTGAACTCTTAGAAGTCTCCTCAGTTTTTCTGCTAATGGGCAGGAACACGGAATCTTTTCAGAGAACTGCTGCTCATTGGCTTAGTGTGGGTAAATTTAAAGTTACAGCTGAAATAACGCTTTCCAATCTGCCAACGACTTCTGCGATGTAGGACAACAGTTCAGACATTGAGCATGATTTACCAGAATCTTTTGAGACAGATTATTAAAGTTTGGCATATACCTCAGGAAGAAGTGCTTTTTCACTGGCTTTAGCACAGAGCTTTGGGTAAGTTATCTGACCTTCTTGGACCTCAATGAATCCATCAGGAAAAGTGAGTGAAAAGTGGCATCTTGCCAAAAATGAGCTGCTGGAAGGTGCGTTTCCCTTAGGAATAAGCTCTCCGATGGTGAATTTCTACTGCCATCGTGCAACCAGCCCTGCCACTCTGCAAACCTGCTACCAACCCCTGCCTGCCGCAAGGCTTTGCGCCGACCGTTACCTCTGTCCAGGCTGGCCCCGCGTTTCATTTCACCCGTTTTCATCACCGAATACTGAAATTCACGTAGAAATTGTTCAACTCTGTAAGCGTTGTGTGATGCAGAAACTACTACAGAAAGCTTAATACAACAAGGTCCTACTGTCTAATGTAGCAGCAGAAGTCCTGTCTTTACCTCACGTGCTGACCTTCAGTCCCAAGATAAACTCAGATAGGAAAAAGTAATGTAAACAGAGGGAAGCAATCGTCCCGTTCAATCTTTACTCCCCTTTTTTTCGCAAAAGGGTTCGTAGCAATGTGACCACGGGACGGACAGCAAAGCAGCCTAACCGTGTCAACGGAGGAGCGCTAGGCACTTGTCAGAAGCGGGACACGTTTACCTGGCTGCCCCCTGAGGCGTACGCGCGCTCGGCCCGGACAGCCCGCGCCCCCCGGAGGGCGGCCATTGAAGGAGACGTGTGTTTAAACCACCGTCTGTCCAAAGGTTTTCCTTCGCAAAGGCGCGGCGCAGCAGCCCAACGTTGCGAGATGGCGGCGGGC
>NW_008794446.1:403980-415258 GCF_000699145.1 Aptenodytes forsteri
CCATGGCGGCGGAGCCTCAGCCCAAGGCGCTGACTCGCAAGCCCCTCCTGCTCAACAAAGTGGAGGGCTCGCAGGAGGTGGTGAACATGGCAGCGATAGTGCCCAAGGAGGATGGGGTCATCAGCGTCTCCGAGGACAGGTACCGGGAGCGGGCGTCCGCAGGTCCTGTGGGGCTGCGGCGATGGTCTGTCACGTCCACCATCACTCGTTGATGATGGTGGGGGGGGGGAGCCCCGTGTTGGTCCACCACCATCACCGACGAGTGATGGTGGAGGTGACGGGTCCTGTGGCGGGGGGGGGGCGCGGGGGCCGGCGGGGGGGGCGAGTGGGGGGCATGATGGACCACCACCACCATCACTGGTGTGACTGTAGACTCCACTACGGGAGTCCAGGAAAGCCTCAGCGGGTTGCTGTGGTCCAGCATGGGGACATTGCTTTAGGCAGCCGCATCTGGTCCTGGAGGGGAAGGAGCTTGGGGCAGGGGTCTTCAGCTTGGTGTTCGTCTTCTCCTCCACTGCCATGTGGGTCAGGGCAGTGAGTGGGCTGGGGCGCTGCTGAAACTTGCAGGACTTGAGTGACTTTTCTTCACATAGCTAAAATGGAATTTGAGATCGCCTTCATCACAAGGATTGCCGGAGAGGCTGTGGAGATCTTTGACCTTGCCTAAAGATTGCGGTGGCATTGGCTAAAACAGTAGTTTTGGTTCCCGTTTCCCCTCTCCAAACGTTTCTTGGTAATTGTTTAAAAATACCATGTATCAGTGATAAGATCTTGGAGTTAATCCTGTGTTGTAAAGCTGCCAAAGAGGAGAATGTGTTCAGGCCGTTTAGCTGGGCTGTGCAGGGTCTGAGGCTGCCCAGAGGCAGCTCTGCCTCTTCTGAAGGAGCTCAAACTTAATTCAGCCCTGCAGCTGGAGCTTCAAAACTACATCTTGAAGGTGCCTGCCATAAAAATAGGAGCTTATTTTTCTTGTGGAGTCCATAAATATTTCAAGCAGAGTTTCTTTGCAACTTGGGTGCATGGTGTAACCTGTGTCCCCAGCTTGAAAGACAAATGTTGACCAGTGTGTGAATATGTTTTGATTCTCAAGGGGTTTTTTGGTGGGCTGTTTCTCTTGGATGCCTGTTATCCTATTGAACATCTGCTTTTATGTCTCTGCTAGCTTTCTGAAAAACTGTCAGTATTTCTTTTATCTTGTCCTTGTCCTCACTGTAAGTTAGTTTTCAGCTAGTTGTCAAATATGTGCAAATTTAAGATCATTTAAGTTCATCTAAGCTGTGGTCTCCAAGTGAACTCTCATGCCTCATAGCAAGAGAAACTGAGCTACATCAAACAAGTACACTATCAAAGGGTCTTTACGCAGAGTTTTACATTGCTACGTGCTCATGACTTTATTGTCTTTACATTTTTTATGTATTTGTTGTGAAGCTGAATAAAGCTTGAGTATGTTTTGGCTCACTGTAGCTTGTTAGGCTTACTCGGCCAATTCTTTTTTATCTGTAAGAAAGTATTCCTGAAATTCATTTGCTCTCGATAGGTGTCTCTCTCAATCTCTGCCTCTCCCCCCACCTTAGAAAAAATAAGTAGCTTCTGCTGTTTTAGCATGTATGAGTTGTTGAGAATAGGTTGATGCTCCAAGTTGATTTTTCTATGTAGAGAAAGGGATTGATCAGAGATCTTTGCTTCTCTAATAACTGAGATGTCAGGTTCAAGAAACAAGTGGTGAAGCAGAAACCAGGGGTTTCCCACTAAGAAACTCGCTAGTTCGTGAGCACCATCCCTCTTCCTTCCCATCCCAGAGCAAACACCTGGTGTAGGTCAGTTAGGTCCTGCTTGCTGATGAAACTGGGCAAAGAAATCTGCTGCTAGGTGTGCTGATAGATGTCTAAAGTTTTGCTGACGATACAGGATAGATCTACGGACATTAAAATACTGTAGTAAGTCTGGAGGTTCCCAGGCTATTTTTTGTTTAAAGGCACTAACCAGCTAATTTGCCTGGTTGTGGGGCTGGTTTGCAGTGTCTTTGAGATGCTATAAGCTATGATCGTGCCTTTTATTTCTTTAGGCATGAAGACATTGAAGGCTTTTTCTTTCATTTTCCACCTGCATTAGCATTTTGATTGTAATTAAAAGGTTCAGAGTCTAAAACTTATTTGGAAAGAATAGCAGGTTGGGAGTCAAACTTGGAGGTTTCGGGATACCTGGGGTGGAAGCGTAGTTTACCGGACTTTCAATACCTGTGGCTTATGATTAGGCTTGTGCAGATCCTTAAGGTACCTTATCCTGTTTGGACCTGCCTTGTAGTGTTGGTGTTGACATGGTTGTTTAATGGCCTTGGAATGTGGAGGGCTTTTAGAGATTCCTGGAAACTGTAAAGGACGGTTATGGAGATGTTATCTGTCTCTTTACTTGTTAGCCAAATCAGTGAGTTTTGGCCGTGTTTCCCAGCCTGTGCTATGTACTGCTCATATGAGAGAAATGCCCTGAAACTTTTGCAGAGAGCTTCAGCTGGAACGACTTGCCATCTCCAGCACTTGCTTCAGGCTGGGGAGGATGGGTCTTCTGGAGACAAAGAGGAGGGAGTTCTCTGTTGGCTCGCTGGTTAATGGCTGAACATATCATTGTTGAAGTTGCTAGTAGTCTTAACATACACAACAACTAGGTACCCTTTTAAAGGTTTTCTTTAGTGCATGATATGTCTCTATATCCGTAAACCATTCAAAGCAGGAGCTTGGTCTCTAGTCTCTATTTTCTATGGCACCAGTGGTTTTATCTGGTTTTAAAAGACACGGAAGTGGTTTCAGCTATAGCTTGCAGACATAGTCATGCATTATATAGCCCTGAATCATTGTATTTGTAGCACATACATGCATGTATTTTAAGAAATAAAATAAAAGCTAAGTAATAATGGAGAGTGTGGCCATTCCTCATAAAGAATGGCATAGAGGGGGAAAGAAGGAAGGAGGAGTAAAACTCAGGGGGAGTTTACGTATTTAACTAGATTATCTAAACTTTACATAACCTTTACATAAGGTTGGAGCTTCTTTTCAGTGTGCATCACCTCTATGCTCTACGTATTTTCTCTTCTGAATCCTAGTCAGTCATGTTAGTTGAACGATGTGGATTGTGTCCAAATCTTAGTTAATTTGGCTGATTCCTTACTAGGGCAAAATAGACTGAGCCTGTACCTCTTTACAGTACAACTGGTGTGTATTGGGAGGGATAAGATGTAATTTTATTTTGTGTTTTTCTTCTAAGGAAAAGGGATGCAGCTGTATAGGCAGGTGAGAGTTAAAGGAGTGGCAGCATTTGTTATGCAATAATGTATAAATCTGATGCAGGAGGGCTATAAGAAAGAAATTATTAGCTTTCATCCGTGCTCTTTTGCCTGCCAGCAAACGGGTGGAATTGACAGACACATATACCCAAAGGTGTAGAGTCTTGAGTGATCCATAGCATTGAATGCCCTAGGTGCTACACATGAAGCTGAAGTGGGATTTTCCTAATGTGCACAGACGGCCCTAAGTTGTCATCAGCTTCCTGTGTGTTAAAAGCATGTGCTACTGTTTCAAAATTGCTAGGCATCCTTGTCTTTTGTTGCCTTCAGAGGGAGATGTGGGTGTTGGGCACGTCTGAAAAGTAGGTCACTGGCATGTCAAGTTCAGACTTATCTAAGTCCATGCTCCAAAGAAGATTTAGTGTCATTAATTTTACCTGAGCATGGGTATGCGGTGGGAGAGGTGCACTGACTCACCCAGCTTTCAGTGCAAGCAGTTCTGCTTGGTGTTGGCACACTTCAGTGTTTCTCAAGAGCCTGCCAGTGACATGAGTGCTAATTCAGCTGGGTGTCCGATGTGCTGATCGTGTGTCACCATGCAAGACTGGCAGGAGGGGGCTAGGTGTCATCGTGGTAAACCTGCGGTTTGCCACTAGCCATCTTTTTTTCCACTAGTTTATTGTAGGTGAGGAAATCTTAGACATGTGCTGGTGTAGGCAACTTTCCTGATAATTATGAACTCTAATCTGTGCCTTCTTTTGGGTGGGAGTTCTGTGCTCTCTTCTGTGCTACAGACCTTGGAAATGTAGGTATTGCAATCAAGAACTGTTCTCCTTAAAGTATTCACAGGAAGTAAAAGCTTTCATAGTCAACTGCAAATTGTCAAAATCCTTTCTTTTTAAAAAACAGGCATTCTAGTTTCCTAGACAGTGACAAAACCTAGGAGAAAAATATTTATGCCATAGGATTATTTTAATTTTTTTTAAGTACAGAGACCTTTGTCTTCTCCACTGCCTTGTATCATCTTAAGTTCCTTTTGAACTGAGATGTCTCAGCTTCTTTGTATGGATTGCTGTATAAACAGTGAGCCCAGACTGTTTGTCATGTACGTTCATATTAGTGTCTTCATCTCACATAGAGAAAACTGTGCAGAGCTTGTATTGTTAGGTTTGGTTTACAGTTTGAGGTTTTTAAATGCAGATGTGTACTTAAGAGGTTTTTAAATGCAGATGTGCACTTAAGCTGTTGTCCAAGGCTTGTCTTCTGGGTATGCTAACTAGCAGGTTTTTTAGGGGGTACAAAAAATGAATGACCGTCTTGTCTTGTGTAGATGAAATCTTGACTTTGCTAAACTAATGGTGAACTAGGAATGGGAATGTGCATATGTGACAAGAAATGTGGGGGTTGTCTTTGGCATCCTGCTGACATGCCTTCTAGCATGGAGAAGTGTGATCTTTCCACCCTTAAATATGTCAAAAGCAATCTTTTGCTCCTTGTGGTTTTCTTGTCCACATCCAGGGCATAAAGCATATAGCATTATAGTTCATGCCTGTGAAATACCTCTAATGGAAAGGTTGGACTCTTCACTTGGTGCTGCATCCAGGCAGGACGCAAGGAACTGCAGACCCTGGGTAAACTCTCTGGGTTTCCTTTCTCCTGTGGTGGAGTGGTAGAGAGCAATTGCTTTGCAGAGCTATGGTCGCAATACAGGTTTGTAATTCTCATCTAAACACGGGGTTATGTCACTGACGGCCACTCTGTTTTGTGTGTGGCTGTTGGTGCATAGCAGAAGTGCAGGTGGTGTGAGAACTGATTTTGATGCTGGCTGCTTGTGTATGTTTATCAGTCCAAGCCTGTAGGTTTCGCACCCAGGTTATTGCAGCATGAGCAGTAGTTTAAGCAGTGCAGAAGGTGTGGATGTTCTTCACAGGTGTAAAAAGACTTGTCCCTGCCTTGGAGGTTCTTTAAATTTTGATAAAAACATCAGTCACCGATAAAATTGTTGAGAGGAAATACAGGAACTCTACATTAACAGTGCAAAGGTTCGTAAAAGACCTATTGCTGTAGATGCAACTTCTTTGCTCTGATTTTTTTTAAACTAATTGGATGTTGGAACTTGATGACTGTGTTTGGAATAAAGCTCAGGGTGGAGGTTAGTGCTGGCTGTGTGAGTGAAAGAAGTGGATGCTGGCAAGAGGTTTAAGAGAAGACAAGAGGTCCAAAGCTCTTGGAATCAGAAATTGTTGCAGATGTTGAAAAGTAACTGTTCCTAATTTGACTAACATGTATCCTGTTGAGACGCCAAAATCCTGGGACTAGCACATAAAATGTTTTGCTAAGTACTTGTTGGGAATGACAACCTCTACTTACTAACTTGTGGGAGACCTTGCAATGTATTTTTTTTGTGGCACTTTGTGCCACCAGGAGATGACTTGTTGAAGTTTGCCAAAGTTTGTATATCCCTTGCCTTACGATGCTCTCCTCTGAGTACTTGGTGTCAGTTAAAGATTTAAAGCACTAGCATTTAGTCTTGTCTTTCTGATTTGAGCTATCCTGCAACTGCTAGCTCATGTAGGTCAATGCACAAATTGGTGCAACTCCTGCAGTTGTATTAAGTTCATGTCTTAACTGCAAGGTGGCAGGTGCAAAAATGTGATATGACATGGCTTGGACCATGACTTGTATGGACCCAGTTTCAGCAGTGCAATTAGGCATCAAAATAGAGCAGAATGTTAGGTGCTTGAGCATTTAGAGTCAGAGATGAGTGTTTTTTACTCGCCTCTCTGTTTTAGAGATTATTTTTTATATAAAAGGTGTAGATGCATGTATCTTATCTTGCAAGCTTTATTTGGAATAAGAAGAGCTACTTAATACACCTTCCATTTGCCTTATGGTAGCCTCTTTTTCCGCCAGTTGCTGAACAACGCTCTTGAGTTGCAGCAAGTTTCAGGATGGTGCATCCACCTCCCATATTAACCAGATCTCGTTTTTCTTCTTGTCTTCCCTGACCCCGTCTTAATTTCACTGGCATCTGCTTACATAGAGACTGGATCTCTCATCAGTGTGTCTCGTATCTGTCAGGCTTGGTGACCTTCCCCTGCAGTCTCTCCAGTTCTGCAGCTAAACAACGCTCCTCGCTGAGAGGGGACTGCACAATGCCCCCTCTGTGTGTGCCCTGCGGCCCCTGGAAGAAAAACAAATGCTGGTTATGGAGTATGTGCAGTACAGAGTCGGCATATAGCTAAAAATGTACTGTTGCAGGAAACTTCTTGTTTTTTCTCCTTAAAGCTAAAAATGGCTAGAGGAGGCAGTGATGCTACAGTGTTAGGTAAAGGAATTGCAACAGTTTTGAAGCTACCAGGCTAGTTGAGTAAGACTGGCCTTTTATTGAGGGTCACTTAGCGGACTGAAGGTCTCAAATAGCATGTGAAGTTGCAGCACAATAGAAATATGTCAGTAGCTTGTTTGACCTACCTTATAGGATTTTGGTTATTGAGGCAGACTCTGTTTTTTCTTTCCCTCTATCCAGCTGCACTGGTTCCTGCATGGTATCTGCAGACAGTGATCTGTGGACAGGTTTCCCAGCAACATCTTTCAGCTATGTGATAATACATGCAAGAGAACTGCTTGAAAGTGGCACAAGTTTTGTAAAATGTTGTTTGTAACAGTCTTAAGAGAAGTCAGAATATACTTGGTGGCTCAGGGAACAAATGGGAAAGAGAAAATGGGAGGGCGTAATGCAGGCACACGCTGCTTCTGTGCTCGGGAGCTCTAAAAACTTCATAAATGATGCGCAATGCCATAAGGAGAGCAACTGGCATTTGCACAAGTATCTTCTGTATATCACTCTGTTCTGTGCCCCGTAACCTCTCAGACATTGGAAGGCCATTCGCGTAAAAGCACCCCAGAAGCCATGTTTAATTGCCTTGCCTATGGTGCTTCCATCACACACCTGTCAAATACAAGTGGTTTTATATAAAACTCTGCCAGTATCCGCATGTATTTGCCCAGGATTCGATGAGAATTGCGGTAGTCCCTAGCGTAGTCTGTTGCAAAGATAGGAGCAAGAAAAACCACAGCTGTTTCCCTTCTGCATATGGTGTGAGGGAGTGATAGATGCAGCCGTGGTGCCGCAGGATGCGGCAGGCTGGGATGGGGCACCGTCGGAGGGGATGGGAGCGGCAGCCGTGGGGTGCTGAGAATAGCCACACGCAGCGGGGTGCATCCTGTTCAGCAGAGCCTTGTCCTGCATGGGTCGTTTTAGGAAAGAGGAAATAAAACTTCCTTCTTCATACTTTTGTGAGGTGAAGTATGAAATGCAGTAACTGGGAAAACTATAAAACAAACATCCACACAGTAATGGCAAGTACCCCAGCAAACAGGTTGGGCGAGTGGCTGGAGCAAGCCTGGAGAACAAAAAGGACAGTTTTGTGAAAGGAAAAGCAGGAGAGGGCAAGTTTACCAGGCAGGCCTCCAGGGAGGGAGCTTTACATAATCATGAAACCATATGCATCTCAGAGTTCTTCATATGTCACAGTCTGTGTGCCTGATGGCTTGAAACTGGGCATAAATAACGGCCAAAATGGATATTTGGCTGTCAGAAAGCAGGTAATAAATTTTGCAAATTAGACTGTGCTGAATTTTTAGATAGATAAAATATAGCCTTCATCCTCATAAGAGGGAGAACAGTTGTGGAGGCTGGGTTAAAAAAAGTGGTGTTTTAATTTTTCTGTTAGTCAGGCTGCAGGAAATAGTGTTGTGTAACTAACCTTGGCCAGACTTTGAACATATGGGCTTTGCTTGTCATACCAAGTGTATTCACCACTTAATTTAAGTTTTTCAGGGAACTCTTAAGGTTTTGAGCATTGAATCGAAGGCAATGCCAAAGCACAGTTCTGGGTAGAAGAGCACTGCTGTTCTGCTGCCAAGTTTACTGAGAAGTTTGATCTAACGTTGTCTTTTATTCTCCAAATCCTGTACCATTCCCTCTTACTGTGAGGTAGAAGATCAGTGTTCTTAGCAGATTTTTGAAATAATGGTAGTGATCGATCAGCCCCAGAAGGCAATGCTTTTGACATTTACAAGTCTGTAATAGCAGTTTCCTTAGGAGTTGAGTCCCGCAGAGAGAAATCTGAGAAAAGGCTGTCCTAATGTGAATTGGCCTATTTTGCCACCACCAGTTGAATTATCTGGATTCAGGTGATAGAGCAAATACAGTGCCCTGTCTTGAAGGGATACGGAAAGAAGATCCTTGCCTGTGTTTAGAATGTGACAGATATTGCTGGAGGTGCAAAATCTCATTGAGTGCAAATTTGGTAAATTTACCTTTGGCTTTGAATTCACTTATAACAGCAAATAAAGGCTTAATTGTATTCTTAAGCAGGTGGTGCATCTGCCCTTTGGAGTACTTCAGAGTCTTAAAGTAAACAGCTTTTTTTTTTTTTAAAGCTCTAGTAAGGTCTAATCATGAGTTGGTGCTAAAGCTTTTACTTTAGCTTAAAAGGTAGTAAGGTATAGCGAAAATATAACCACATTTATGCAAGCTAATGCATGCTAGAGGATGGGAGATAAGAGAGGGTTGTGGTGTTGGTTCAGAGGAGTGGTACATATCCTCCTGGTACAATGGTTTCAAGATTTAGATATATAGGTACCAACGGTCTCTGACTTCCACACTATTTAGCTTATCTGTGGCTTGGAATAAAAAACATATAGGCAGTGACTAAAAGAGGAAATCCAGCAGGTTTATTGTGATGCAAGATAAGATGAAGCAGGAGAGCACTGAAAATTAGTCTGTTGTGATGCTTTCCTTCTTGTTGCTGTTTAGCCTTTCTGAAGCAGTACAGCAAAGTTTATCTTATAGATGTCTCCTCTGACTTGGATGCGAGAACATCTACACTGAGGTTTCTTTCCTTGCAGATGTCAGCTGACACTGCAAGGTCAAGTGTTGAACTCAATATTCTGTAAGGTATTTGCCTATATGCATGTTTCTAGGCCGGTTTATTACACAAAGATCCATAAGGGATTGCCTCTTCATTTAATACAATTGCCCCTTATCTCAGAAAACCATGTAATGTAATCCCTTTTAAGAGACAGGTCCTCATTAAGTATTTTGCCCCTTTTATGTATGTTGGAAACTTTAGGAATCTGTGCTGTGAAACTGTAAATGATGGCTTACATTTTATTTGTAACTAGTTTGCACTCATTTTGCTTATGTGCCGAGTTATCCTTACTTTACATATTTTCTTCTTGATCGTTAGTGTTATTAAGCTGTATCTTCTTATTTCCCAACTCCATGCCTGTTTTCCCATTTGATACAGGGAAATTCTGTCCCGCCTCTCAGCTCTGTTTTGCTAGAGCAAACGTGGGCTATGGAGTCGTCCAATGAGTGGTTCAAATTGACATTGTGAAGGCCTCATGTTTTGCAGCACTGTGTGCATGGGATAGAATGAGAGTAGAATTTCTGAAGAGATGCTTTCTGCTTTGATGGTAAGGACATAGCCTGTGGTCCAGCCTAGCTTCTGCTGCATGCAGGGTTGACTAAAGACAGCTGCAGCATTCTGGTGGCAGGGGAGATCCTCTACGTGTTGTCTTGGCTGGATTTACAAATCATCCCTTTGCTTCAATGTCTGTTTCAGCAGCTCTGCCAGCTACAAGCTGTTGTCAAAGGCTTATTGCACTTGTGCAAGTACTGGAAGTCCAGTAGGAAAGCTCATACCTGTGCTGTTCTCCAACGTCAGGCATACAGCCCTTGTGCCTGCTCCTGTCCTGTTGGCCCCATTGCTTCAAACTCCTGTGGCACAGGAGTCCTTGGTTAGGCAGCAGCCTCAGTGTAGCCTGCTTTCTGCCAGCCAGGAGCTCAAGGGGAGGTGGAAGGACCTTTGCTGAAGAGCCCTGCGTTTGGCTTCTAGAGATGAACGGTCTCTATGCTTTTAATATGGCATGGTAATGGTTTACTTTATCAGTATCTGCTTCTGCCTGTGCTAAAAACTAGAGGTTGAAGTAGGGCAGTGCGGTAGTACTAACATGGGGAAGAGAGGACTAAAGCTGGTTCAGTACTAATTGTGCTGAGGGAGGAGGGTGAGAAGATAATGTATCTGTCAAGTCAAAATCGACATGTTTGGCTTTATCGTACCCTAGGCCCAGACTAAAGTTATTTAATGACTGGAATTAAGAAGTTGACACTTTTTGTTGCAGTGAAATGATGCATTTTATTCTGTTCCACTGAGCCCTATTTTATGTCCCATTCAGTCAGAATAACTATAATTAAGCTCCAAAAGTGCATGTGGGGTCTACTAAAACCTTGCCTGGGCCAGTCTGTGTGCTGCCTTAGCAGCTGAGGCTTTTAGCACTGTCTGACGAGCTAAAGCCTGTCTGATATTACCTCATGTTTTCTAGGTTGTGTTGCATCTGAAGTCAGGAGTAATAGGAGTTTTTGAGACTGCATTAGTTGCCATTGACAGCTAAGAGTGGACATATGCTGGATTTCTTCAGGCAGGAGAAAGCAGGGGAAGGAGTTAGTTTAAGCATATCAACTCTGATGGGTGGTAGACCACTGTACTTGGCATAGAGTGTTACATAGCAGGGGTTGGTTACACGATATATAGGCACTAATCTATTTCTGAAGAGCACGCTCTCTTCCCTTCAGAAAATGAATCAGACTGCATAAACAAATCTCTTCTTGCTAACTTCTGCAACTGCCAGTAAATCAGTGGGAAAAGATGAATCCATCTTCATGCTCTCAAAATATCAACTAGTAAATGATCCTGCTGGACTTCACCATGGACATCAGTTCAGTCTCATACAAACACTTACTGAAGCTTCAGGTTCACACTCTGATTCCTGTTGTCGCTAGGTTTATTTGTAGCCAAAAAGCAAAAGCACATAAAATTTTGGAGAGCTTGCTGTGGTGCTTGAAGATCTGCAGCAGCCTGAGCTGCGACGCAGCGACAGATCATAGAATCATTAAGGTTGGAAAAGACCTCTAAGATCATCGAGTCCAAC
>NW_008794446.1:417563-421495 GCF_000699145.1 Aptenodytes forsteri
CCTTCTTGAAGATCGTCCAGCCTTCCTGGACCCCTTTGCCCTTCAGGACTGTCTCCCAAGGGACTCTCTCAACCAGCATCCTGAACAGGCCAAAGTCCGCCCTCCGGAAGTCCATGGTTGCGGTTTTGCTGGCCCCTCTCCTTACTTCACCGAGAATCGAGAATTCTATCATTTCATGGTCGCTAAGCCATGATGAGGAGCCCCGTTGAGTGTGGTGAGCTGTAGCAGGGACGTGCTCTCAGCCCCACTGGAGGCAGGATTTCTGCAGGCTGCACAGCTGTGGACGTTGCTCTGGGGGACGTTTGGTACCTCCGTTGTTTGGCATCTCATCTTCCCCTTTGTACACTCTTTATGGTCACTTGTATGGTGGGGGGAGCACATGACCAGTGGGAAGGCAGGAAATCCCACAGTAGCTTGTACCACTAATTCAGTTCCAAAGTGTTGGTTTTGGAGTGGAAGATTAAAAGCAAAGGTAGGATTTTTTTGTTAAACAACAAATGCTATAAATGCTGATGGTCGTGGTCCTTAGGCTTCCGGCTGTTAACTTTTCCTCAAATACTGTCACTAAGCCATATTAGAACCAGAGAAAGCAGTAGGGAAAGGGAGTTATGAATGTACTGATTGTTTAAAAAAAAATTTACATGCTGTAGTGCCTGAAAATGCATGAACTTTATCTGAATTCTGAAAGCTCCTCTGTGATTTAGAATGCTTTTACTCCTTCTTTCCCTCCTCCCCAGTAGGTTCTTTGGCAGATAAGATATAAGTTTGGTGAGGATTTCCTTAACAAGTTTTCATTAACAAGAAACCAAGCCAAGAAGTCTCCATCCCGGACTAGTTTCATCCACAGCATCCTTTTGGTCACAGCTTATATTCATCCTTCTAAAAACCTGATGACTTAAAAACTCTTTTTTGAGGAATCAGGAATGAACATCGTTGTCTGCTTTTTACGACGTGTGAACACGTCTAAATGAATGGCCCAAGGACTGCAAATGTTGAGGTCGCCAGCAGGAAGCTTGGTTAAACCTAACAAATGTCTTGGTCTGCTTTGGTCAGTGTCTCCCATGGTCTTTTGCTTGCTCTAAAACCAAACTTGTGTTCGTGTGCAGTTCTTGACATGAAGAGATATTTTTATATGTTTAAAGAGACAGATTTTTTTCTAGAAACAAGTGTAATTGTTATTCAGCTCTTAATCACAAAACCAGGACTGTTAACTATGTAGGCAAGTGTTTTGTATACAAAGTGATGTGGGAGAAGTAGATAAATAACCATTTTGACAAAAATTCTGGATGTGGGAAAAGGAAATGACATGGGTAATTGCTTAGTGATCTGTGTTTGAGTGTTTTGCATGTGGATTAAAAAGTGCACAGTGTTTTCAAAAAGTGGTGTGTGTGCATGTATTGACACCTCTGACTCAACGGTATTCTTCCAGAAATAAATGATACTGCCTGTGTTTGTAGGCAGGCTCCTAATTTGCAAGCTAGCCGTTGTGTTTCTCTGAAGCATTATCCTAGCAATGGTTTTCTTTTTCTTTTTAGTTTGATTTCCCTTTATGGCTGTGTGTGATGACTCTATTTAAGCCAGAAATTGCTGTTTAGTCAGTTGCTGGCCAATGCCTTTACACTGACCTCAGGCTAAAAAAAATGAAGGAGGGAAAGTGGGGAAAATATGGACCCCCTTGAGATATTCTTGTGGTGTACAAGGTAACAAGAAAGAAGGGCTCTTGTGAGCAAAGACAGCAAACCCCTTCTTGTTCCGACTTTCCAATTCTTCTAAACAAGCCCAGTATTGCACAGGGTGGTGTATGTAGGGCAGAATTCAGTGGGATCAGTATTGTTTCCTCTTTTCAATGACTGCATGAACCAGCTGGGAGAAACAGGCAGCTGAACCCAGGGCCAGTTCTGTAATGACTGTATTTCTAATAAATTAAATAGTGCCAAGGTATGTTTTCAGGCACAGGGATCTGGCCGGCTGTGTCATATGGTTGTTGGTACCAGGCACTGTTCTTGCCATGAGCCAATTCGCACAGTGTCAAACAGTCCCCAGACAGGGTTTGGGAGTCAGCTTGGACCAGGGACCGTTCCCAGTACACATCTTGGATGCAGCTGCTGGTTTCTACGCCAGGTGGCTTTGCTGCCAGAGACTGGTCCCAGGTGTTAATCTAGGTGTGTTTAGATTATTAATCTAATTATATTAATCTATTTATTAATCTAGGTGTGTTTCACATCTCCAGGGCACCCAGATCTTGTGGCCATCCCTGCTGGTGGGGAGTCAGATTGCCTATGGGAAATTGGTTCTGTGATTTAAAAAAAAAACCCAACCAAAACCAGCAAACTAAGCCGCTGGTTTAAACAAGACATAGCCCTTAAAACTGGTCTGCCTGTAAACATTTCTGCTGGTTTGAGATCTGTAACAATAAGTTTAAAAAGCCTGAATTTGAGACCAAAAATAGTTTGAGATTCTTAAGAATAATTTCAACCAGATGTCTGGGGGAGGGTAAGTCTCCTGGGGCTGCGACGCTGAGCAGAAGTGCACGCGCTGCCAAATTCCTGGGTGCGACATTGGCCAGTGACCCACAGCCAGGGTTGGAACCCAGCTGGAGCACTGAGGTGGCACTCATGGCCTCTGTGGCCAAGTCCTCTGGTCAGACTCGTTCTCGTGTTTGCTTGCTGCACCACCAGAGGCCCAAGCATTGGACCGGTAACCTGTGTGAGTACATCTCCCCGCATTCCTCAATAGCCGTCAAGATGATTTGTCTCCACGAGCCTTTGCTTCTGACACCCAGGGAAGTATCTTTGACCGGTTTGAGCAGAGCATTGCTTCATCGCATCCTGTAGGTCTGGGAGATGGGACATGAATGCTTCTTTACACGCCAGCTCATTCCCTGCTTATATCGTCCTAGGGTGGCATCCTTCCAGTGGGCTTGGTGTCACTGCATTGTATCATTGCAGCCCCATTGCACTGGGGCTGCTCCACATGCTGCCAGTAGAAGAGCCCAGGCTTCACTTCTGATAAGTGTTACAGTCCCTCCACTGTTTCAGGCCAAGTGAAAGCTTTGGTCCTATATTTCTGAAGTCATAGAACAGCGCTAAGCTGTAGTAATGCCCAATTTTGAAATACAAGCCACTAATCATCTACCCCTTTGAAACACATATACAGTTGGGTGTTACATGCTGAAGAGACAATTCTTCATCGGGGTGATCCAAATGTAGAGCAAAGCTTGGAGAAGATCAAGGAAGTCCAGAGACCCTCTGCGGGGAGGCTTTACCTAAGCTTTTCATCTTTGGAAAGACCTTCAGTCATAAAAATGACATTTCTGCTCCTTTCAATCCCTAAAATACTTGAAATAAGTTGGGCATACAGTCGCCACACGCCTTACTCCAAGCATTGTTTGCCATCCATACATCTTTTCATGTAAACAAAGCTTCAATAAGATCCTTGGTGTTGCTGCCAAATGACTATAGAAAACTCTAATAGGATACGTAGGTTGTATTAAAACTTCAAGGTGGACAGAAGATAAGAAACTTTAATTTCCTAGTAAAACTGGTGATGCCACAAAGGAACCAAGAAGAGGAAGTGTGCTACTTCAATAGCTTGTGAGCTTCTCCACCTGCGAAAAGCATAGGAAACTTCAGGGACAATAATTAAATTAAATCTTCAAAGCACGTTTGCAATAGAAAGCACTGTACAGCTAGAGACGGTTGTTCTGTAACTATTGCGTAGGTCTTTCTGCCTTGTCCAGTTTACCTGCCACTGATAATATGACAGAAGTTACATACGTTGTTGGGGCAAAGGCTTGTGAAGAGTAAGTCTCTCTTCCATAGTCTTACATAGCTTATTTTTGTACAAGCTGTTTCTGTTTGGGTCTCTGGTTCAGGATTCACATGATATTTATTTCAGTCTTTTTTTTTTTTTTTTTTTTTCTTTTACCCACT
>NW_008794446.1:421994-427284 GCF_000699145.1 Aptenodytes forsteri
GGCCACCGGCGCTCCCAGAGTTTTTTTTTTTTTTTTTTTTCCTTACCCACTGATGTGGGGACACTGATGTGTCTCCTATTAGGAAGTAGTAGTAATTTGCTTTTGCTTCAACCTATAAACAAACACTAAAATTATCACGGTTGGTGTGATTTGTGTAATTTGAGAGTTTTGCTGCTGACCTCATTGTGAACAGGGATCAGATGAGCACTTCAGAAATGCAACTAATATTTGCATTACTGGAGAAGTGCATCTATAGCTGCTGTGGTAGGCAGAAGGATGATAGGAGTCCCTTAGCTGTCACTGCCACCATAATTGGGATGGGGCAGTGGTGGAGTCAGAAAATACGTGCTGGATGTAGCATTGTTGTTCTGACACTCTTTGGCACGGTGCTGCCCAGTGGCAGTTGTGTTCTCCTCCTGCTCCTGAGCTTGGCCCAAGTTGCTAAGCTGGGTTTTGTGTCTTGGAGCCAGGCTTTCCAGTGGTGAGGAGTGTTGGGCTTTCCTCCTCTTTCACGGTACATTATTGTTCCCTCCTGGATTGTGAGGGAATTTGTATATTCTTGTTTGGGTTTCTTGCATGGAGTGTCTTGTTGTAGGAGCCTTTTGTGTTTACTCCTTTTCTGTGAAAAATTTCTTGTTTAGTTTTTAGTATCACTTTAACTGTTCTCGGGATGGTTGGTCTGAAATTATCCTCTGGTATGGGTCCTCTGATACTAAGAAAATTGTGTCAGATTATTTTAGCCCAGCCCTAAATTATTACAAGATTATGATTGCCTTTTAAATGTCCAAGATCAGAGGATCAAGAAAGCAACAAGATTTCCTTAGAATCACGTGTACCTTGAATACCCAGAACATAAAGGTTTTACAACAGTCTTTATAGTATTTTTCTACAAAATCTGCTGCTTTTGCTGTACCACAAGATTGCACTTTCTCACTCCAGACCCAAACAGAAATTCTACTCGGCCTCCATTGCATCAAATCTTATGGAAACAACAATTTTAACCAGACACTAAGAGAGAGAGGACCAGATTTGGAGTCAAATAAACTTAAATTATGAATAGCTATCAATTATGCAGAAGTTACATGAAAATAAACAGAACAAGATGTCTAACTTGGCTCCCCTTCCTCCTGTGTGACTAAATTGATATTGTTTCCTGAAATCACAGATCAGAGTGACACCGGTGTTGCCATTTGGTAATATATTATGGTTATGTATTATCTGAAAAAAATTAGGTAACTGGGGGGGGGGGGAAATCAGGTGTGGAAGGGGAAAAGAAAATCAGTTGCTAAGCTGAAAGTAGAAATTGAAAGTTTATTTGTAGAGGGAGGGAATGTATGATTATCCATCCTGCCTTGCAGAGAAGTTTAATTCTTGTTCAGTTGGTGTGTATCCAGTCTCAATGTTGTGTTTTTAACTGCCGTTGGAGCTAACTGCTGCATCTTTGATAAGTTTGTGCAGTGGTTAGTTGCTGTTGTTAGAACTTAGCAGGTACAGGTGACTTCTGAGTCTCTTGGGGAGAAAATGGCCAGGCTAATGTCCATCCTACCAGGTGACCTAGCATCAACTGTTTAATTATTTCCCCGCCCCAGACTCGTGTTTGAGATTTGATTCTGGGGAGGGTCCTGTCAATCCTCGCACACTCAGGAGTTCTTATAGCCTGCCTTGTCCTCCTAGTTGAGTGCTCTTACAGCTAAGCTGTTAAGGAGTAAAAATCGGTGTCATGAGGTGAGCGTTTGGGATCCAGGTGCTTACACAGTCCAAATTAGGATTGCAGGAGTGTGTCCGGGTCTGGGGAGGATGTGGGATTTCACACATCTTTTTGGCATTTTGCATTGGTTGGCTTGAACTGTCATGTTTAATGAGAGTCCCATTTTTGAGTACCTATCTCTTCAGTGGGAGCAATGCTCCCAGACCCAGGCACTTACTTAAACCTGCTGGTATTTGGTATCCCTGTCCTTAAGTTCTCTTGTGGAGCTGGGTCACGGCGCTGCTTTCTCTACCTGTCCAGGATTGGTTTGGAAGCATCTCAAACATCTGGGTTTTAGTTTTGACTAATATTAATATTTTGTAAATATTCCATGAACAGGACCAAGTTTGATTCCATGGTGTGTGTTTATTTATTCAAAAGCCAAGCTTCTTTGAACAAAAAAAAATGTTTTATTATCGAGACTCGGTAGTAACTTGACTCAAGTTGGGGAGGGAACAAGAGGAGGAACTTGCTAAGAGCTGGTGCTGAGGCTTGAAACTTTCCACGAGCACTGCAGAAGAAGCCAACTAGAGTGAAGCTTTTTCTCTCCCTGAAAAAATGTACGGTGAAAATGTTTTATTTCAAGTATGAATTTTGCAGTATGCAGTTGGGAAAAGATCACTTGAAATTGAATTCAGATAGTCTGCATTGGTCATGACTTCCTTTTGTTTGTTTTCCTCTATGCTTATTTTACAGTGATAGATTATGAACCTTTGTTTGCCTTAAATGCCAAAAAAAAAAATCCTGTTAACAGGAAACTGATACAGTCTAATGGATTTAGCGTCCCAAGTAGCAGAGCAAGAACGTCCTATCTGTGAGGTACCGAGGCAAGTGCGCTATCTGGAGAAGCCTTAATGTAGGAAATACTTTCCATGTTAGATATTTGGAGGTTACACGCAGGGAAATACTTGGTTATCGAGTGCAGCTGGAAAGGTTTTCATTACCATGTCTGTCACCACCTCAGTGCTTCGTAAATGCAAAGTGTGAAGCTGGACTTCTCCCTTCCTTCTGGGGTTGGGTTGGCCTCATGCACAGACTTCTTGATATCCCAGTAACTGGGATGCGGGGAGAGTCTTGGGGTTTGAAGGGTTTGTATTCAGCCTGTTGCCTCAGTTTGGATAGATTATTACCAAAATACTGTGCTGTTTCAGTTTTCTTGTCTAGGGGTTACTGAACCAGCTGCTTGCTGCTGTCCTTACTGCAGGCTTTGTATCATTTGTACTTTATAACCTGTTCCCTACTGTTTACTCTTCCCATTCATGTTTTCTCTAACCCAGCTCATCTCAACTCACTCTCTCTTTTCCTCACCTTCCTGTTTATTCATTCTTTTGGTGTCCCTGTCTTATCAATTTGAAATTCAAAAAAGGGCAGCTGCCTCCTTCCTGCATGAACTCTTGGAGCAGCCGCACATCCTTGCTAATGCTGACTGCTGTTAAATACCAGTATCAGGCAGTCATCTGATATGAAAGTCAAATGGGGCAGCTTGGATCAGGAAAAACACTGGTACCAGAAATCTGATAAAAAACACCTTGTGCATTTGTGATGTGAAAGGTGTTTGGTGTGTTTAGCAGTTTTTATCTGCCAGATGTTGCCTTCTGAAAACCTGAAGTACTCACTGTATCCTTCTGTGTTCTAGCAGCTCCTTTCCCAGCAGCAGCCCATAGTAATTCCCCATTTATTAATGGATTTTTTTAACCTGTTTAAATATTACTAAAATGCATTCAATTGTTTTGAGTAATGGAGAGACAGTGAATGTGTGATGCCTCTCAGAAAATGGGGAGTGGGCTGGGATGCTACAAGCAGTAGAGAAATGGAAATCAAATGGGAAGAGATTCTTTCCTTTGCAGTGAGGTGGAGAGAATGGCAATATTTGCCTTTGCCTCATTGCTTCAAAGCCATGTTTGACTTGGTGAGGAAGGGGTCAACAGCTGCTTGAGCAGGTATGTGGGCTACCTCTGCAATTGCTTGAGGATGCACAAATGCTGAAGGCTTGCTACTGCCAAGGAGAGGTGACCTTGACAGTCTGGTACCTGCTGGTTAATGGGTGTTTCTGAAAACAGGAGGACTGGGGTGCAGAGGGAGTATCTGCACCTTTCCCACACACACAAACACATCTGAAGCTTATGTTCTTGCCAATAGTGTGAGTATTTTTAAAAGGCCAAGTCTAGCAGGACTTGTAAATCACTGTTAGTACTTGCTGAACCAGAGTGCTGGAGCCAAAACTCCGGGGAGAGAAATAGCATGGTTGAAATGTGTCTGAAAATGAAGGGTGCCAGAGGAGCAGACAGTGTGGGATGACTGGGAGAACTGATGGGAGTACAGAAAAATGTCTCTAAGCTTTTAAGTGCATGATTTGGAAGTAGACTACTGGACTGTCTTCTTTGGTTCCTATGTCTTAAGTAGGGGTTACTGGTTGACCACTGGGAAAGCTAGGACGTAGATTCCCAGTGTTTGGTGGCATCTAATTAGCATGTAGCTGCCATACCATGAGCTTTTGTTTCCTTCTACAGAAATATTTTCCTTTCGAAAATTTGATCAAACAAACCTATTAAATGCTCTGGCAAAAAAAAAAAAAAGAAGTCAGTGGGAAAAGCAAAGACAAACCTTGGTCCTTCAGACTTAGGTGAATGAAGCGAGTATTTTAAAGGTGCAGTGCCGGGGGTAAATGATGCATTTGTGAAATGATCTGGTTGTTGCATTTCTAAGAGCCTTTGTTAGCTTGCATTTATTTATAATGTGCAGCACAGATGATGAAGATTTGTGTGTATTTCCAAAACAACCCATTTGTTCACTGCAGTGTTCAAGGTCATAACTGTTCTGCGTCTTTCTTGTAAACTTGCTGTTCCTGTTTATTAGTATTATTTAGAGCAAGCTGTCCAGTTAATGTGTTTAGGGGCCAGATCCTGTCCACAGGACAGCTCTGTCTAATCTCTTCTCCATCCTCACCTCCAACTGGAATAAAAATTGATTACAAAAATTGTTAGCTGCCACTGGCCTCTGAGTAAATTATTAAAATACTGCCCTTGATGTGGGCTGCCTCGCTTCGGATGCTCAGTAGTTGGGACATCTCTGAATTAAGTAAACTGCTTAATCTGCTGGAGATTGTTAATGATTTACATTTCTTGATAACTGCTCACAAATTGCGTATATCCCTCCAAAGCTCACCGTGTGTGTTTGATAGGAAGACACAATTTACTTGTATTAGATATGACATGGGGAAGAGACTTACTGAACAGTCAGGTCATTCCACCTGGATGTTTTCAGCATGTCTCAGATACCAGAACAGGAGAGTGGGAGGAGGAACTGCTTGACACAGCAGAACACACATGGATTTTGAAACCAAAATCCTGCAGTCCTGGTTAACGGGGGAGGTCCCGGACGACTGGAGGCTTGCCAATGTGACGCCCATCTACAAGAAGGGCCGGAAGGAGGATCCAGGGAACTACAGGCCTGTCAGCCTGACCTCGGTGCCGGGGAAGATTATGGAGCGGTTCATCTTGAGGGCGCTCACAGGCATGAGCGGGACAACCAGGGGATCAGGCC
>NW_008794446.1:428409-487082 GCF_000699145.1 Aptenodytes forsteri
GGACATGGTTTAGTGGACATGGTGGTGTTGGGTCGATGGTTGGACTCGATGATCTTAGAGGTCTTTTCCAACCTTGATGATTCGATGATTCAAAAGAGTGGATTTTAGTTTTGGGAAGCATATCTCATGGCTTGAGGTGACTGGACGTGTTGTCTCAGCCTTTTTGCATAGTAGCTTAACTGTCTGCAAGGAAAGCTGTTCCTCCCTTCCCTGCCCTCTGTGTAAGCAGCAATCCTGTCTGACCTGTGAATAGCTGAGCCAGAATTACAAACCTGATTTAATTTTTCAGGCAGTGCTGAGCCTGCAAGGCAGTGGGATCATAAAGGACCCTTCCCTTATTTACTGCCTTTACCCCATCTCAGCTCATCTTTTTCCCTGGCAGATGCTGTGAGCTGATTTTATGCTTTAAGTAATAACACAAGGATTTACTTGCCCAATGGGTGGTCTCTAGCTGTCTTCTACCTTGTATTACCATTTAAAATTTGGTGTCCTCTGCCAAGGTCAGTGATAGATCTAGTCTGCTTCAGTCTGTTGCCATCTTCTGCTTTCAACAGCCCTCAAATAGCCCAAAGTCATTACTTCAGACACCTTCTTTGCACTGTCCATGCCTATGCTAACTAATAGTCTTCTGCTGGAAGGCAACACCTCTGAATGAAGGGGTGTGGAACCAGCTGCATTCATGTGCATGCAACCCCTCTGCACGTAATTCAGGCCACTGTGAAAATACCACTTAAATCAAAGATCGGTGATGTGTAGTTGTTTTGGTTAACACCAAGTTATCCTTTCCTAAAAAGAAACCATACAAATCATGCTCTTGTTGCTAGTAGAATAGCTTAGTCTCTCCACATCTTTACTTTCCAAATCTTTACTTTAACGAAGATTGCCTGATTTGCTAATAGTAGTAACAGGCACGGCACCATCCTAACCATGATAGGGATGGGTGGTACAGTGCTTATATGCAGCATATGCTGTCTCTGACGGTGTAGCACAGTGGATGATGTGCTCTTCATACGTGCATATGCACCGTGCTGCTGTTGTAGGACAGCTCTGTGGTATGTGTTATAAAATGGTTTGCATCTGTTGTAATCTCCATATCCGTCAGTGTTCTTTTATGTGAGTTCAAGAATCCTTACCCGTCTGAATTTGGGCAGGCTGATGCAGGAGCTTCCTGAAAGGAAGGTCTCTGTCCTTATTCAGGATGGGGAAAGCTGATCAGCTTTTTCCATTGAATGTGTACAGTTGCTCAGTAGCTAAATCAGCAATGACATAAAGTCCTTGCTTTGAAAGTACTCTACCTCAAATTCCTGATTTCTGTGAATATATAAATATTAACACCTTTATTGTGATCACCATGCCTAATAGCATGACCTAGTAAGAACTTACTACTTTTGAACTTCAGGATGTTGCCTTTTGTATTAGCTTGGAATAAGATTTAAACGTGAGGAGTTGCAAAACAAAGAGGCCGATCTTTAGAACTGATTTTTTCCTCATGACCTCAAATCTGTTTTTTCCAAGATAAGACTGATACTTCCCCTATGAATGGCAGCAATAAAGATCTGGAGAATGCAAGCTGAGACAGCATCTGGACAGGAATTGCAGAGGACTCTTCTTGTAACCCTCTAGAGAAAAATAAGTCTGTGAAATAAGCTAGTACCAAGGTGCCAGCAGAGGGTTTCTAATAATGTTTGATGCTTTTGCCATGAACTGGAAGCTGTCCCTTACTGCAAAGCAGAAGTTACCTATAAGGCAATGACTAGATAAGTGAACAGGAGCTGCTACAGGCTTTATTGGTTTGGTGGATGGGTAGCAGTCACCTAAGCAGTGGCCTCCTGTCATACACAATTCCACCAGACGTCTTTACAAAGCTGCACTGTAATATATTGCACCATTTCACATATTCAAATAATGTATTTTTCCATACCTGAGGAGGGTGTTGGTCTTGTGTCCTCCCTATGCTTACGTAATAGACATGGCTTTCCTGTCCCATCTTCACAAGGAGAAAGTGTGACATATACCATCGAGGTTTGCCCTGGCCTGTGATTGCCTCTGCCTGTTACCCTCCTTTATCATTTTCTTTCCACCTCTCTCTGCCAGGAACATGAGGTTCTGGGGTTGTCCCTAGGAGCTGCAGCTGGCAAATCCTCTGTTCCCTTCCCCACCAGTGCAGTCTGGGCCAGTCGTCTGCCCCAAATTAGCAGATAAGCTGATTGGGTCTGGAGAGATGTGAAAGAACTGCAGGAGAATGTAGTAAGTGGATAGCAGTGTATCACAGGGAGAATCTAATATTGATAAATATACATTTTTCTCTCATCCATGTTTTTTAAGTTTCTAAATCATGCCAGTGTGAATAAAAAACAAGTACAGCTGCTGCCAAGTAAACAAACATTGCTAGGGTACACACGAGGAGAAGATGGATAAAGAAAAGAATGATAATGCTTTTATAATTCAGCAGGCTTGTCTGTGTCTGGATTGCTGTGTTTAATACAGAAGATGCCAGTTCAGACAGGATATTGCCTCATTAGAGGGATTGGAAGACAGGTAAGGAGAACAGGACACAAGAACAGCTTTCCCAAGAGATTGGAAAGATTGATTACCTTAAAGAGGAAGCATGTAAGAAATGATAGGAGTGTACACAACAACTAACCAGTGGAGCAAGTAGAGACAACAGAAACTTCTAATCTTGTAACACAAGAGCAAGAGGATGTTCATTGAAATTAGCAGTTAACTACCTTAAAGATGATAGAATAAAATTAGCACAGTATGAAGTTGGATGCTGAAGAATGGGAAAGCTGTAACGAGGCTATATGAAAGAAGTAGCTGGATGTGAAGAGGACTGCATGTTTGAGATGGATTTTTTTTTTTTTTTAATAATAAAACCTAAAGTTTAGGATGTGATGTACAGTCTTGCGATACAGGTTTGAAGACAGTTTCTATTCACTTGTGTTGCTTTCCATCTCCCCACGCAACCCCCACAGGAATGCAGAGGTGACAAACTGTGACTGTCTTGTAAGCCCTTGAAATGCCAGATCACCTCTAAATTACAGAATCGGAGGTTTAGGCTTTGCTGGCACCTCACAAGGCACTCCTCAGTATGTGTGATAAGAAGAAGTCTGAGAACCCCTGACAAGGCACTTCAGGGCTGCAGTTCCTTTGCAGCTGAAGAACAAACTTTTCAGGACAGGGTTGTGTTTGCATTGCTTTGCCCTGCTTTCTCCTTCTCTTTTTGCTGGCACTAAGGCCGCTGGGCTTGCTGCTTTCCTTCCCGGAGTACTGTGACTCTCCAGCCAAAGTTGTCCTGCTGGGTCAGAGCAACAGAGTGGTTTCTTGCCTCCTCTAGCCGAGCAAAGCAGGTAGGAGTTGAGTTTGTGCGAGGACAGTGAAAATATCTCTGAGTCAGGCTGCCCTGAGAGGAAAATAGCAATGAGCAGAAAAACTGAGGGAACATTTTATCACCCATGAATCATTGTTCAAGTTCAATGGTAAACTAGAGGAACTGGAAATAGGACTCCTCTGCAGAAAGTCCTTGATGCCCCAAGGAGAGCATTTCCAGAGGCATCTTGGTGTGGCGCAGAGCACGCAAATACATTCCAAGTAGATGTGTTTGCTGTCTCTGGAAAAACAGTGCCATAATTGTTCATAAATATTTGAAAAAACAAAAGCCTGTCTGTTCTTAGAGAAAGTGTTTCAATAAGCCTTCAGCATCTACAGCCACATGTGACCAGCCTATTGTCCTATTGTTGGCTAAGGAACTTACGTGTACTGTACAGGTATGAGGGTTGGGTTTTGGTTTGGGTTTGGGTTTTTTTTCACAAAGAACAAAATCAGAGAACCAATTAATTAAAGTGAAAGTTCATATAGCGACGGAAGTACATGTGTAAACTGAGAGGTAACAACTTTATGGGAACTGTGTGGATGTTAGGACTTAACAGCTGCTTGCTTGGAAAGGGGCTCATTTGCATCAGGATATGATTGATGGTCTTTTCAAAATCCAAGAAACACAGGTTTTCCCCCACAACTTTGTGTTGTATGAATTAAATGTTAGGTGCTTTCTGACTGAATGTAATAAGTATACTGTTAGTGGAAAATAACACTTTTACAGGTGGTGCATGCTGTTGTCTTTTTGCAGCTAGCACCCTGTTTTCCTTACACTAGAATTCTCAAATATCTGCAATGAATGGTTACATTCTGTTTAATACATCAAATATCCTCCAAGAAGCAGTGAAGTAGTTAATGATTTAATTTAGTCTTTTGCAATGGATGATGCAGATGACTTACATCCAGAAATTAAAATGCTGAGAGAGAGCATCATCCTATGGATGTGGAAATATGGGTTCCTTCCCCCACAGTAGATGCATAATTTACTAGATGCTGCACTATATAGTTAACCAAGGAAAACATTCATCTGCAAAATAAATTGAGGCCTAAGGGTATGACTGACCCAGCATGTCTTGTCTTCCTCCATATGCCTTTATTACTTGCAAACTTTTTTCTTCTGTATTCATCTCTCCTCCCAAGTGCTGTGCTGTTTTCTTACTGATGCTGTGGTATCGTTTCAGAGCAGAATAGGAAAGAAGAGTAAAACTGAGGAAATTCTTTCTGCTCTAGCATACTAGCATTTACGTGTGTTGTAAATGCCAGCTAGGGACTTAATTTAGTGCTTGGGATCAGATATCTATCTTTTCCTGTAAATTAACCTATATATGAATATAATTTCTTAGAAATGTCACGCTGGTAGTATGTATATTGAAAATGGGTATGTCCAGCTTTCACTTCAAGGATTCAAAAGCATAAGCTTACTTTTTTATCTGTTGAGTAATGAATTCATTTTTATGCAGAGTGAAGCATGCATAACTTAAAAATTAATATTAACTTAGTTGATAGCCCATAGCAGCTTTGGTAAAAAAAATGTGTTGTGTTCTTCTGGACAGATGTTCCTACCGGACAGCTGGAAGCAGGCTGGTGACCTGCTAGGTTCTCGTTCTTTGCCTTTGCTACATGGACAATTTAGGGGGGAGCTGGAGGGTTGCTTTCTTCCAAATCATGGATCTGCTAGGTATTTTTAGCATGGTTCCACTGAGTCACTTACTGCATAGCAGGCCTGTATTTTAATCTAATGAGGATCTTTCTAATAACTTCCATTACTGAAACGTTTGAATGTGGGAAGGAGGTGAAAGTAATTGGATTGCAATAATTGAATCATCCAATGCGATTACCTTCAAAAGGTTGTGTGTTTATGCTTCCCAAATGCAAACGGGAATTGATCAGTACAAGAAGCACCAAAGCTGCATCTGTTCTGGAAGGAAATCATTTGGTGGGGTGCGGGTGGGGGGGTGTCTGTGGGTAAGAGGGAGGGGTGATCATTTTGTTACCCCAAAGCTCTGTAAGGAAGACTGATGCACAGGTCTTAATGAGGGAGTTAATTTTGAAACTTTGCTTGAAAAATATCCTAGTGTGGTACAACACTCATTGTTTAATAATTCCCAAAGCTGTAGGTTGATGCTCACTGAGAACTCCAGCCCTGCATTTACCTGCGTATGCAGATAAAATTAGCTTCCCTACAGCATTTATGCTGGAATATGGTGTAGTCACTGCACTGCTTGATATAATACATGATGAGCAGTGCTTTTGTTGAGCTGCTTGAAGACCTGAGGCAGCTCGGCTCTCTGAACCTTGTGCTAGTAACCTCAAGGTAACACAATATTTTTCTGTGATTGTGACTTCTGGTTCATTTTTTTGGTCTCTCTTTACTTGCCCAAAGTTTCTGCAGTGGAAACTGGTCAGAATCTGACTTTGGTCCAGTGCCTGAACAGCAGAGCATGCGCTGCTTCCAGGCATATGTGCTCGGGTAACTGGAAAAATCACTGAAGTGCATTGCTCATTGTCCAGAAAACTGAAAAGTGGGTGGAAACTGTTTCACAGCTGAGTAGTAAAACTGTCATGTCGCTATCATTTTTTTTTTTGTCATAAAAATCCATTTCTCCTGAGATTGTCTCCTATGAATCTTTGTTTTCTAGTCACTTCCCACAAAATACCCCAAAAGCCCTCTATGTAAACGAAAACTGTGTTAAATAAAGTGGTGTCTCTTTCTCTTAGGTCTAAGTACCACTGATGGTTATAACAGTTTTTCCCTGACAAACGCATGCAATTCTATAGCTGCATATAACCTACCAAAACTTTGACATTTTCCCTATTATGCAATATGCATTTGCATTTAGTTTACGGCAGCATGAATTAAATGGGGAAATATCTTACAAAGCATGGTTTGAGTTAGGATGTTGTGTAACCTTTGTGTGAAAAAATTCCTGCCTTTCGGTCTGTCTGCCTGCTTGCTTGGCATACTGTTTTGTGCAATGTTTTTTTCTGAAGATAGGTGGTAAATGTACAGTACTTCAAGTCTGCAGTTTGTTCCCTAGTGTTCCTTTGCACTGAGCTTCATTCCAAGACTTTTCCACCACATTCCTCCTAAGCAGAAAAGAACTAGTAAAGTGCTCTGCGAGATCATTAACCTCTGAGCTTAGTTTATACAACACTTTACTAGCTCATTCCCTGTCTTCTCTGGAGATGTTTGCTCAAAATGAGATTATTCATGATCAAAAGTTTTATATAACATATATACTTTAATTTTTGTAGGATCCAGGGTCTTGCTGGGTCCATGGCAAGAAACTATACTAGTGACTCTGAGAACGGATGAGGCAAGAGACATTCACAGGGGAGGATTATGAAGGAGCGCAAATAAGACTCTTTAGATTTAATAAAGAGAATCATTAAAGGTAGCAAAAATCAGATTCATTGCCACCAGTAATGGTCAAAAAAGTCCACGGGTGAACCCCACTGTGCATTTCTCCCCTACTCTACTCTTTGCACCAGACTGCAGAGTTGCTCCTGAGGTCCCTGTTCAGCATCAGGTGGGTGCCTGCATTGTAAATTCTGCATCTGGCGTCATCGTTGTGTGGCAGAAGGAGAAATGAGAAGTCTGGATTTTTATCGACCCATGTCTGACAAGTGCTGTGTAGATCATTATCATGGAGATTGCTGTAGTGGTGAACCTCACCTAAAACGTTCTCTGCTAGCCTGGGCATGTATAAAATCAAAGCAGTGGCGTTTTATATCACTGGGTGGGATTGACAGTGCACTTGAACATTCAAGGACTCATCAGACTCCTTCCCCCCACACAGTTGGTGCCTGAGCTACTGCTGCCAGATCCAGCTGCCTCCTCATGGTTCTCGGTGCACTCCCTGCGCTGTTCACGTCTAGGACCGAGTGCAGCCGTTATTTGTTTCATCTCCCTTGCAGCAATCATGTTTCTCTGGTGTTTCTGAGCTTTGTGCACGAGTGTTGCTGGACCGGTGGCAATGGCAGCAGCATTTCGGATACAACAGTAGGATGTCAAACGTGTTGGCTGTTGGGAGCTGGCCCAGCTTCCTCTTGAAGCCAGACCTTACCACTCTTAGGCTTTGTTGCAGGGCTTGAGGCTTACAGAGTAGAGAGTGCAATTATTGCTCAAAAGGCTTTTATTGTATAGATGCTTGAGTTACAGACCGAGGTTACAACAAAGATATTGTATCTTCTAGAAATGCCCTCATGTAGTTGCTGCTAAGAGAGAACCTCTCTAGAACAGCCCTGAAATAAAGCCCATTCTTCAAAACTCTTTAATCTTTTCCCCATGCATTGTCCCCCTTTCCTGAACTAGTAGCTCTTGCACTTCATTTTAGAAACCAAACCCACCCTTTTGTAATATGAAAGAACCTAGAACAGATCTACAGTGATGTATAGCTGTACGCCATCTCATAGTCTTAGAAAGAGTCCAGTGAGTAAACCCTTGATTAGTTTGGTTTAAATCACATATTTATTCATCAAAACCAGTGAAAATGATGTAGAACCTGGAATGTGCCCAAAATCATTGGGTTTATGCAGAACCCTCCATCAGAGTTGTGTGATGGGCTTTGTGGGGACTAGCATGGGTGAGCCTGAGAAATACAGTCATGCACTTCCCTGGGTCTTCGGGGTTGGGTTGGGGTGGGGGTGGGGTGGAAGTGTTGGGGTTTTGGTTTGGTTTTGATTTAGGTTTTTTTTCAGGAGGACACAGGATGAGGACCTGTTAGATAAAGTCCTCTTGGTGCCTGAGGTTTTGGCACTCTGCTACTAAATTTCTTTTTGTTTTCCCCGAAACACAGGCTGGCTCAGAAATCAGTTCTGGTTTTGACTTTCGCTTTCATATATTTTCTTTCAAAATTTATCAGAGAAACAAAACTCCTCGTTGCTGGTTCCAGTACACTGGCAGTGGTTCATGAGCTGCCACTAAACGTAAAAGATCTTTTATTCTTTCAGAAAATCCCAGTAGCAGCTCATGTCATTAATTGGTGGGAGCCAGAATCTCTTCACATTTCTTGCCCACAAAAGTCCCTGGAGAAGTTGGGAGGGGGTTATAGTACTGTAGTATCTTTAATGCAGTTATTAAATATTTTTCCTTATCCCACTTCTAATGACAGTGTCTCTCTGTTAAAGGCAGTAAAACGTCAGTGCTGTACTTGGACTTCAAATACTACTATTATCACATTTATTTAATGACAGCAGATAAAGCTTTTGCTGTTTCTAATGCAGATATTTAGTTTGCAGTTTTGAATACTTCTGAATTGTCTATTATTGGATATTTAGGAACAGGTGGAGTTTTTAAATTTTTTTGTTACAACACTAAAGAAGACTTCAACATATTGATGGTGAGAATATGTGCTAATACTCCATTAGGTATGCCTGAAACCTCACAGGCTGCACTAACCCTGGATATAGTATTTTCCTAATCTCTTTTCCTGTATTCTGTCAATTAAACAGCTAGATGAGCATTTTAAAGAATTTTCCAGAATAGTTTAGTGTCTTCCTTTTCCTATTTGGAAACTGTTCTGTAACTGTGTTAAATCAGCTCTGTGGCTAGGACAGCTGACAGAAGGGGATGTCTTTATTTTTAACCATGTAATGTCATTTGCACTGATGACCTACCTCCCTTTCCCAAGGAGCAGTAATGCACACGGGGCAGGCGTTGATCTCTGGATGAGCCTAATACGACTTTAGAAAGTGACAGATGAAAATTTCTGTACCGGGTGCTCACTACAAATAGGAATAAAACTCATTTCACACCTTGTGCTGGGTTTGATGCTTACCCTTCTTGGTCCCTCAGCAAGACAGGAGACCAAAAAACCCCACAATATACGGTCCAAGGTATAAACAATAATGAGGAATATGTTAAAATGCCATTTAAAACAATTTCCTGAAGCCCAAGAGTACCTACAAAATATTGTAGTAAATTGTATGTGTTGAGGGTTACCTCTGCTTTGTTATACAGCTGGTATATGCCTGGAGCATGAAGGCAATAGTGCGTTACACAAGTGCATCTCGGTGAAGAGAAGTGTTTAAAAAGGCGGGAGTGAGGAAGGAAAACATTCACAAACAGGAGAGGAGGGATCTGTTATGGCTAACTGATATATCAGATTTTTTTTACTCACACTGTACAACTAGAACTGGTGGTTTTATGGATATTCTGGAGAAATGGAGTGGAATAGGGATAACTTGTTTCTCAAGATAATGGTGGTGTTGGACCTCCCTACAACAGAGTTCACAGCATTGCAACATGCAAACATCTTAGGACAGTGCTTAGACATGTCTAAGATGTTTGTACTGTATGCAACACCAGTATTTGTCTTTTCCCTTAATTTTACGCAAGGCACCAAGGAGAAAAGACAAGAGCCCTGCCTTTGAGTCAGTCCCAGAGACTCAACTCTACAGCTCCAAGTGATACCCAGTTTTCCAGCAGTGAGATAACAAGAAGCTCAGGCCAGAGTAGGGACCGAGTAGAGATTCTTGCATCCTGCCCGGCAACATTGTGCAGACTTTCATGGAGCACACTGCAACCTAAATGCACAAACTAGGATTTGTATGAGCAAAATGTCTTTATCAGAAAGAAGATACCACGGCATGTACCACTGATTGAATAAGTTTCTGTAGATGGTGAAGCGCAGAGCTGCCATGCTGAGGTGGACGTGCTACTGTTGACATAGGCACCTCCGCTGAGTAGTAGGTGCTCAGATGAAGCCTACCTCCTGCACGTGTGCACAGCCTAGCAGTGCGCTTGAGACCTGCCGGTACAACCACAGCCACCTGGACTTGAGACACATACTCTTGAGCATAACAGAGAGAAGCAATTTTTCTTTTAATATATACATATTTCACATCCCCTTAATACATGAAGATGTAGCCTGTCTTTTCCATGGCAGCATTATTTCTGTATAACCTGTCTCATTTAAAAATAAATCATGTCTGTTGTGAAAAGACCAGAAGAGTATCCATCGATTTGACAGGTTCTAAAAATCTTTCCAAGCCAATTCACTGGCAACAAAATGAAGGGAAAACTCATTTCCATGGTGATGCCGACTGAATCACTCTAGAGCGGTTGAAGAATGGATCCTGACCTGGGTGGGTGCTGTGTTTAAGTCTAGTAACCATGCAACCAGCAAGTACTCTTCATGCTATATATCCATAAAAAAGCTTATATTCATTCATGCTTGGTTTTTTTCTTTGCGTTCTTTAGAAGCTTCAAAAGCTCTGGGTTTCATGTCTAGTGGGTAGTATTGTGTTAAGAAGTACACAAAAACATGCAGAGCTGCAGATGAAAAAAAGACAGTCTCTTCCAAGAACATTTGGCTTCTCCCAAGTTCAGTTGGAGGCGGAGTGTGTTCTTTAGCCTGAACCTACTTTGAGAAAAAGTTACCCAGAAAAGTTTAATGAACTGAGGTCAGTTTTTCTTCTTTCAATAAAATGCCAGTGATCTTAAGAGAAGAAAATCACGAGTCATCATTTTCTGACATAAGGAAGAATTTTTACGCTTTTACATCAGCTTATACATAAATATTGGAATTCCATTATAATGCTTAACATAACTTTTAAATGCTTGTTTTAAAGAGATGCATAGTAATCATCCTTAATTTTAAAACAAATTGTTTACAAGATCTTTTGTTTTCCTTTATTTAAAATGATTTACTGGGGAGATAAGTATTTCTGTAATGAGTTACATGAACTGACTTGCTGGTTATGTTCCCTTTCACACAGCTTAGAATTAGATAACATCCTTTTGTACTCTTTTTATTCTTAGAATGCTTTGTTTCTCATTTTGCATGAATTAGTCATTGAATGGAAATATATTTGACTACGTAATGCAATGAGCATACTATGTGCCTATAGAAGAGGCCTACACTAGTAAAGGTAGTTTGTTTCACTCTTAACTAGGAACCCCCACCAGTTTTTTGTTTGTTTTGTTTTTTTTTAAACTTAAGCAGAAAATTTTTTTGTTTCAATATCATTCAGGTAACAGTCTTAACATTGACATAATTGTCAAATTAATTAGTAAGTCTGTAGTGGGTACAGTTTAAAAAACAACCCAAAGCATCCAAATTATTGCCATTTTTGCAAATAAAATTGATTTTTATTTCCTTTAGCTGTTGAAAAATCTTTTCTTGTACATAGTCCTTTTTTTAACAAGCTAAATAATCTATACTATGTTGTACTGGATTTATTATTTGCCAGAACCTTAAAGTGGAGAGGAGAGGCAACCTTGTCGAAGCCTGGGAGTTTTGAAACCGATAGCACTAAATGTATGGATTGGGATGGTCAAGAAAGACAAGTCTCTCACAGGATATTGGTACACCTCCTCAGGGCTGTTTCATATTGAGTTATTTCAGCTCCCTGTGATTCATCCCATTATTTTTATGTGCGCACTCATTCATTCCCATGATAATTTCACTTGTCGAGGATAAACACATTAGTAAGAGCTCGCCTGTTTGGGAAACAGAGCAGCTGATCTGCTTCCAGAATTACAGTGACCACCTTCTTAGCAAAGGTGGACCCCTTTGGGTGGACCCAAAGGTTTTGGACCCTGTCCCAAATCTGGTGTACAGCCTTGTGGCTGTGGGCATCTTCCCAGACCTGTGTGCTGATGTCTGGATGCAGAGTGCCACTTTGGCAACAGCTACAGTTAGCTACAGCGAGAAATGACAGAAGGATTTGGCCCGACAATATGATATCAACAATATGATAGCGTTATTATCAGCTGATGAATTGTCCCTGAAAAAGTACTGGTGGTTTTGCTTCAGATCTGCTGAAGAGCTGCTGATGTGTTTGTTGCAAGAAGGCCGTTAGACTTAGGAGGTAATTATACTGAATTTTGTATGTTTTGAGTAATTTGTGAAAGCTTTCTAACCATGGGACTTGCTGACCCAGTGAAATACTAGTTTTTAGAGCCACGTGCTGTGTCAAAGTGTACGCCTGAGACATTTCTGAAATGATGCAGCTTGTGTTGTCCCCAGATACGCAGGTCTCTGAATTATTTGCTGAAAAATGAGTTTGGATGCAGGGCAGGATAAGCAGAAACCTGATTTTGGATATATGCAATCCAGGAACACATAGTGGTGCAGCCCTTAGCTTGAAGTTTGCAGGATATGTAACTAGTTCTTGAATTGCTTTACTATATTGCATGGCATCTCTGTTCAGTCTCGATTTGTGTATGTAATGTCTTAGATCAATTTATATTATATTAACGTATTGCTCTAAACTTTTACTGGCTAAAAAGGGCTGAAATCTGCTTTTCCATGAAAGTGAGGTAACAGTAGGAATGACCATGTAGGCTTCTCCATAAGCTATATTTCCACGTTTCATGAACTGGAAAGAGCCATTCTTGCTTGGTTTTTTCCCTCAATACTATCAAGTGCAGGTTATAGATTTGCTACAGGAAAATAAGGCTTATGTTTAACAAAAGTTTTTTAGATCCCTCTTGTACCTTCTATTGCATACTAACCTTCATGAAAAAGACTTAAATAGAAGTGGGTGACAGGTTAAAATCTGTTGTGCTACACTATCGTGATGCTGTCTTGGATAACTAAGTTTTCTAGAGAAGGTTAACACATTTGGTGTAAATCAGTAACACATGGAATACAGTACTATATGGAGAGTTTGCTAGTTAAAATTGGAGATGATAAGGATTTGAGGAACAGTAAGGCAGGTGACAGTTGGCTGTAATTGAGATGACAGTGGGCTATGCAGGAACAAGCAGATTACTGGTTGCCCGCTGCTTTAACTGGTGACACTGTTACTAGACATGTTTTGATGAAATTAGCTGATGAACTAAAGTTAAGAGAGAGCTTCAATTACAAAGAGGCTTCGGAGATTGGACTAAAACAAGTGGATGACACTGAGGACTGAAATAATAAATATTTAATGAACTAGATGGTACATCAGTCCAGGTCCTCTGCTCAGGAAACAAGCAACAAGCGTCTCAAGTGTGTGAAGGGCATGGATTGAGTGACAGGGAGCTGCCAGTATAATAGGATTATGAGAAAGCAAAAGTAATCCTGAGATACATCGGGAAGGTCTTCTAGCAGAGGGGAAACCACTGATGTGTTTGTGGAGAGGCCTGGAGCACTGCGTGGTTCTAGGTGCCTCTATTAGAGGACAGCAACTCCAAACTGATGGTGCAGAGGAAGACTGCAAGGCTGACTGTCGCCTTATCCTCTTCAGAGAAGGATAAGAGTTTGGCTTCTTCAGCCTGATGCTCAATGGGTATCTGATAGCACTCTGAGTACACTGAGGAGAGGGGAAGGTCCTGAAGCTGAAGAGCTCGTTGTTGGCACAAATGGACATAATCTTAGTAAATAGAAGCTGAAAATCTCAGAACCTCATTCCTTTGTTTAGAGGTTTTCCTGAAGCAGAACAACGAAACAACAGGCAGCAGATGGACCAAGGCCTACCCTGAGAGCAGGGGAAAGGCTTCTGCAGGGGACTGGATGGGCTGATGCAGGTGTGCTTTCCTGGGCTACCTAGAGTGTCCCAAATCTTCATCTGAGCCGTTGAATGAACAGTGGTGTTCCAGTCCTTGGGAAAGGCCTTTGCCTTTCAAAAGCCATAGCAGTTTCCAAACACTGTTGTGATGTGTTCAGCCAAGATGTTGGGTCCTACGTGGAACCAAGGAATGGGCTACCCTCATCACCTTACAGAGGTTAATCTGAGGTTGATGTATAAGGCTGCTGTAGGAGTTTGCATGTTTATTTTCCCTCTCAGCAAAATAATTTAATTTTGAGGAAGGTCTTGTGCATTCATCGTCACCACTTTGTTTTCATTCATGGTTACTTTTTCATTCTTCCTCATGTGTGTGTTGTGTTTTTTCTTTTGTAGAACAGTTCGTGTCTGGCTGAAGAGAGACAGTGGGCAGTACTGGCCCAGCATATACCATGCAATGCCATGTAAGTATAAGGAGATGTTCGCTATCTACTGTGTATTTGCAAAATGGCTTTTCTGGTTTTGATGAAGCTTCATGTTTATGACCATTTGCAAGCTTACCACTCCATATTAAATATTATTCTTGAACAATCCTCTTGGTTTCTGTGAAGCTTTACCAAGCTGCATGCTAACGCCTCTGAGAGGCATCAGGGATTACAGCAGCAAAAGGATACAGATACGCTAGCAAGGGATAAGCATGTAATGCAAACATAGATTAAAAAATGTGGGAGCTCAAAATGTAGTCTTGCATTCTGCCACTAACGGAGTCTATAAAGCTTTGTAAGTCTCCAATATAAATCACTCTGCCCTTCCTACTGCATGTGCTCAGTCCAGTAGAGTGCAATGGTAAATGGTTTTATTTGATAAGAACTTAATATCCTGTGGTAGCTAATATGATAGAGAGGATACTAGACAGGGAAGGCAGCTCTTCCAGTGAAGAAGCAGAATCATTTTACCCCTGCAATTAAATGTTGAAAACCAAGTCTCCCTGATGGATCCCTCCAGTATGATCTGCTGTATGTCTCCTCTCCCAAAGACTCTCTTTGTTCATGCTTTAAAAGAAACTGCAGATCGATGTCCATTTTTCCAAGAGACAGTTGAAGAAATGATGGATCCTCCAGTATGATCTGCTGTATGTCTCCTCTCCCAAAGAGAGTGTTCATGCTTTAAAAGAAACTGCAGATCGATGTCCATTTTTCCAAGAGACAGTTGAAGAAATCACAGCCCTACCTGTTTGTCATAACCCCTGTGGTTCAGTGCAGGAGTATAACTCTGCAGGTCACCAGCAGCAGGGGTATGCTGATGCTCTCAGATGTGCTGGGTTAGCCTGTTTTTGGAACGCTTATGAAGCTGACCTTAAATCCACAGATTGGTGAGCATTTATCAAGTCCCATTGAGGTGTTCTTACTGTCTGAAGAAAGAATTATTTTAAGCTAAGATAGCTAGATTTGGAAGAGTCATCTGTCTCCATGATACATAAAATATTTAATAGATATAAGTTTTAGTACCACAGCAACATCAGCTTGGGACCCTAGAGTGGCCATGGTGTTTGACTGCCTGCTCTAAGAAAGCGTTCATTTGGTAAAGAGGATCTCTCTTCTTCCTTTGGTAATGAACTAGCTCATAAGAATATGTCAAGCCTCAAAGGTACTTTCTGCTCAAGATTTTGCACAAAAAGGTATTGGAAACCAGCTAATGATGTGGCAATCTGTGGAGCTCTGTCATGATCACTAGTAGTGGCCTGAGTTCCCTTGACCTGTCCTTAGAGTTTTGCTTTCCCCAGTCAAACTGTTATGAAATGGCTATTTTAGCAGTTTGGCAATGATACTTCTCTTTTTCCATGTGATGTTTTTGCATACATTTGCATTTTAAAATCTTGTTAGGTCCTACTCTGGTCTTAGCAAGGCTGCATTATTGCCAGTAATAACAGCTTCACTGGAAATGATGGAGTAGATCCAGATCCACTCAAAGGGGACTATTTTAAAGCTCCTTTATAAATTTGAACACCTGACACTGCTCTTTCACTTAGAAGGCTGGTAAGCTTTTGAACCATGAGATATTAAAATTATGCTGTGTTATTCACCAATTTCAAGAATTATCAGGTATAATTAATGACTGGAACAATGCCAATTACCTTGTTATCAGCCATGGCTTTAAGCTTGGAAATTGTAGGAAGGGCTCTGAGTCAGTCTCTGCACAAGTCTGCATTTGACTGGAAATGATCGTTTTGTCTGTTTCTGTGTAAATCACCTTTTTGATGGTCCTCTGCTTTAGGTTCACATTGGTTTTTGTTGTCTAGAGAACAACGACTGCCCAGAGGTTCTCTGTGTAAAAATGTAGTAGGCATGATGGTGTCTTTGTGCTGCTTAGCGAGCTGTGAGTAGCAGTCCCACCTATAGGTACACCATTAGCATGACTTGTGACTTTGGTTACAGTGGTGCATGACCCACACCCTTTTATAATTTGATATCAGGTAGCCTTAATAACTGAGTTTGTGCCTTGGGTACTCTGGGAGATGAGGAGGATGAGGAGTTGGGCCAAGTCAGCCATGTGCTTTGATCAAGCTCTGTACCCAAATGGGGCCATCAGTGTGCTCAGAACATGAAACCCATTAAATACCTGGAAAAAAGATCAAGATTGTAGATCCCTTCCGACTAGGTACACTTGCTGCTGTTTAAAGGCGGGATTTCCCCAATTATGAAGTTTTATGCCCTGCCTATGAGTGTTTTTGTGGTTGGAAAATTCTGGACAACATGGTGGCTACATTTTTGATCATCTCCTCTAGCCCATGAGAAAGAGCGAGCTGTGGGTGTTATACACACTGTTATATAGTCAGTAAGGCAAACTAGGTAAGCTCGAAACCTGGCTAACATGTCTCCTTCACGCCAGCATTGTCCCAACAACTGTATTAACAACAGACCTCTGACGAGCAGGTTAACCCTCCTCATGGTTAGATGTGTAGCCTTGGTTACACATGTGCAACACAGATTATAGATATGTAACCATGGTTAGATATGCGACTTTTGGGCAGTGTCTGTACAGGAGAAAAAAACCAACTTAGTAGACACAAATTTATGAAAGGGAAAGGAGTTGTAGTCAAGAGAAGTAAGCTTTGCCAAAAAAAAAAAAAGCTACCCAAAAAGACCCAAACCCAACCAAACAAAAACCTCTCTCAGATGCAGAACGGAGTAAAGGATTTATTGTAGTGAGGAACAGTGGAGTATCCAGTCTTTGAGGCAGATAATACACTGTCTGTCTTATGATGGTTTTCATAGCTAACACTTTGCTTTGAACAGGAGGGTAAAAAAACTGCAAAGCAAAACATGCTCCTTCGGTCTTAAACTATGCCACTTTTAGGCACTTGAAAGGGGGGTCCCTGAAACTGCAGGTACAAAGTTCGTATTTCTCTTCTACTTCTGTCAGCCTCTAATAGAGGTGACACACTGTGAGAGCATGAAGTATGCAGCTGGGCTTTTCCTCCATAATTCATTTTCCAAAGGCTAAAATCAGTGTGTATTTGCCCTGTATTTAAGATAAAGACTACAGCCAGACTTCTGCATCAGTAATATCCTGCCTGTCCTCTGTAGTAGTTCAGATCAATCTTTTTCCAGTCTGAAATCCAAATCATAGCTAGAAGTGGAGAGCCTTCGGAGTGCTGTTATTTTTCCTGGCTATTATTTTAAAAGGATCTTGAACATCTCGGAAGCTTAGGGTTTGGGGGTTTTTGGTTTGGTTTGGTTTTTTCATCCCCCCCCCCCTTTTCTTAATGAGCCTAAGTGCTTAAGTATTCGAATGTCATCTTATTTTCACTAAAGCATAAGCTGCTGCAGTCTTGTTACAACTGGCATCACTTTAACTACATTAGTGTAGCTAATGTGGACATAATTTTAGTGCTGACACAATGATTTTTCCAAGAGCACGTGTTACTGAAGCATTCCCTTAGGAAAACGATTATAGAAAAATAAGTATCTTTACAATGCTATGACTGTGTACACACGGGTCTGGAATTTAGAAGTGACTTTTTTGTAATCAGCCCAAGTCAAGCAGTTGCTTGCACCTTTTGTGTCTGAAGTGTTTCAGGCTATTTGGGAAAAGCATACTTCAAATAGCTAATTTACCTGAGACTTTTTCTCTGCGAGCTGTTTATTGCCTTCAGAGTTACTAGTTGCTCTTTCAATGTACGCACAGTGTCTAGTGTTTGAAAGATGATATGTAGAATATGCCCATTCTGGCATTAAGTGCCTTTAAAAGGATTTGATGTTTATTCTGCTTAGAATTGCTTTTTTTTCTGTCTGGTTTTCCTACAGCTGTCTTATTCTGCTACAACCCTAGAAGCCTCCATATAATAGTAATGCATGATTTGAATTTGTCTTTTCTGAGGCAGAGTATAGGAAGGAGCAATTTTGTCACTGTTAGTAGCCCTAACTTAAGTGTTTCCCTTCTGGCAGTTTCCATGAACTGAAGCCTTTTCTTTGATTTAATTCAGTCAGCCCTTCCAGGAAAGAAATAAATCGAGGTGCCTGCCTGGATGTGGATCTGGTAGGCTTTCTGCTTGCAGTTTGTTGCCCTTTAGGAAATGTTTCAAGGAGGAGTCAATACTGAAGGTAGAACAATTTTTGTTAAACAGTCAACATAGACTCCCCTCTTTTTCATACAGCTTTGCTGCCAACTAAACTATTGAGGAAGATTTGCTGAGCTATGGACTGTTTAATCCTAGGTGAGGCATTACACAAATTGAGAATATACCAGATATACAGTACTGCAAAAGAGAGGACTCCAAGCTTGTTAGTAACAAAAACACTCCGAGTAATCACAATGGAGAATAGAAACCAAGAGGGAGAAAAAAGCAGAACTAAAAGCACATCTGACTGTACTCTATATTTATCACAAGAATATGGTTTAAAAACCACTCTTACCACTATCGAAGGAGCAAGAATGCCTGCCCCTAGCTGCAGTTGGCAATTGCTGCTGAAAAGTGATTCCTGAAGGCTTCTCTTGGGACAACAGGACTCCCAGCTGCATGCTGCTGTGTTGAGCACTACAAATGATCCCTGCCTTCTGAATGCAACTTCGGTTTCTCACTAAAACCAAGCATAGCTCTTGAACTCTTGCAAGAAAATTCTGGTTTTACCTTTGATGTGAACCCTGCCAGATCCTCGAGGGAGTGTAGTATGACTGACTTGTGTGCAATTTAAGAGTATATCCTGACGTTTATTAGAGTAATATTGACATAATAAAACAATGGCTAGTTTTCAATACAGTCTTTTATTTTGGCCGTAGTATTCTTACTGCAGGTATAGGATGCAAGCCTCTGACATAATACAGTGTTTTCTTTTATTGCCAGTAAAGTTCAGGCAAATGTAAAAAACTAAATTATTCAGCTAACTAATCTCTCAGATTTATACTGAAATGTCAGGTTCCTCTTATATCAAAACACCACCACTGCTCTTGTATGACATGCCTGTTTTCAGATAACTAGTAATGAAAAATGAAGGAGCTGGAGCAAGAAATAGCCGTTGTTCCATGTCCTAATAGGATAGGGTTGAATGAATTGCAAGAACACTTTTTTTTTAAAATGCTTGTCTATTGGAAGGGGCAAAATGCTGAACAGCATCATAAAGCATGTTAGCTAGTTTTAGGCTTTCCAGAACTTCAAGAAAATGAGAATCACAGTTTTGTTAACTTCATCAACATGTTCATTTTTTTCAGCTCCATGTTCATGCATGTCTTTTAACCCGGAAACCAGAAGGCTGTCCATAGGTCTAGACAATGGTACAATCTCAGTAAGTACATCCAAAGATTTCTAGTTGAAATGCTTCCCTTTTGAGAAGTATATGTGTGATGTTGGGTGAGGATATTTTTGCTAGTGTTTGGGAGAGAGACTTTTTACTGCTAGTGGAGCTGAAGCTGTAGTGTAGAAAATGGCAGATTATTACAAATTTCATTCCAACTGCTACAGAGAGATTGAGGGGGTTTACAGTATTTATTAGGCAACTCAACAAACTGTCTTAATTTGCATATCTCTTAAAAAATAACAATGCAGAAAAACAGCTGTTGTTTTATTAAATTTGAGTGCCTTGTTAATCATACCATACCAAAGTTTTCTGAAAGCAGCAATTAAGAGGGGAAAAATTGTCTTCTGAGAGGCAGAAGGTGGATTTCTGCTCCATATCTAGCTGCTTTTCCAAACTTCAGGGTTCAGACTTTGTTTTCCTCTCACTTCCTTCAGAGGAGTTGCTCCTAACTGGCAGTACTGTTGCTGAAAGATTTGGTTCATTAACATATAAGAGAGATCTGTGTGTGTGTGAAAAGGAAGCACGGTAGTAAAACAAGAGTCTGTCTTTTAGATCTGGGACAGAGGGTAGCAGTTGACCTTATTCATTGGATTTTTCTTGTGGGATGATGAGTAAAAAGCTATAACACTTTGTGGGAGGGTCATGGGTCAGAGAGGGATTTTTCACCTATGCCTCATCAATAGACTCCTCTTCCAGTCTAAGATCATTTTACCATTGTTTCAGATTCTTACTGCTGTTGTCTCTGCCTTATGGACTTTATAACTGAATGAGTGTTTGCAGGTTAACATAAGGGCAGCTATCTGCACTAAAGCCAAAATGGTATTTGGGAATTTTTTGTAAACTGTATGGATTTTGGTTATAAGCCTGGCACCTCAGAAATGTGTATGGTGCATTTTGAGAAGGATGGGTAGCAATGCTATTGCCAAAGAAAGATGTTCCAGCAAAGCAACCACGAGGTGAGCTTGTATGGCCACCTTTCCTTGTGAAAGAAGGTGACAATTTTTCTTCTACAAAGATGAAGAGATTGTTTTCAACCTTTTGTAACTTCTCAACATGAAGGCTGCACAAACATTTGTGCAGCACAGGAGACCATTCTCTTGAGCGAAAGATTGTCTAGCATCTTGCTTGAGGAGCAGTGGTACCTAAAGTATTAAAAAAAAAAAGTTTCTATGATCTTTTTTTTTTTTTTTACACTTTTCAAACCTTTTTTGAGAAGAAATGGCATTTCTGTTACTTTATGTCTTAGGGACTGCCTGAGGTCCCTTTTGGAAGCCAAAAGACCTTATCATGGTCATAAATTCCTTGCTCTGAAGTAGAGAAAAACATGTTTTAATGGGTGCAAGTCTCTCAAGATACCACAACAAGAAGAAACAGAGGAAAGGTCTATTACTTGCAATAGACAGGAGACTTCCACAGCCAAGATGAGACTCCTCACCTAATTTCATCCATCTGAAAGTTAGCTTCCTAGATGAAGTTAATCATTAGGTTCTGCAGCCAGTAGAGGAGAGGTGAATTGCCTTTGGAGATACGCATGTTACTTACCCTAGAAACTGTTTTAGAATGGCATAAATCTCTCTCCCCATTTCTGGGGAGATTTAAATGAGGGATTTAGTTTTTAGGTAGCTGAAGCTGAATTAAATTGATCTTTTTTGCTGACCATGCTTGTGTCTAGATGAAGCTGTTACACACTTTGAGCAGGGCCACAAGGACAACAGGGCACCAGAATAACCCCTTCAGAATTCTTCCTTGGGGTGGTACTTATTAAGATAGATTAATCTTCCACATCATTTGATCTTGCAGGTGTCTACAGGTTTGGCCATAAACAGCACTTTGAATACCTGAGGCTGAGTCAGGCTCTACCTGCTGATGTGCACCCTTCTCCTCTGCCACTGTGGGAAGTTACTATTTTTTCCTTCAAGAAAACTACATGATAGTTTCTGTCCTCTCCCAGTTTTTGGACTTTATGAAGTGAAAACACTGTAATCATTTTATAGAGTTTCCTTTGCAACAGATATAGAGGTAGTTTCTGACAGCAGATTTAAGAGTCTTCATTCTCTTCCATTTCTGAACCGGGTTTGTTGTTCTCTGGAAGACGTGGTGAGAGTGCTGTCGGTCACTTGTGTTAACAGGACAAAATCAAGCCTTTAAGGAGATCTGCAATGTGCTGTCAAAATGGCATCCTCTATCAGAGTACAAACTGCAAATTCCCTGGGGTAGGAACTAGGTTGTGAATGAGTAACACATAACTAATATCTAAAGATTATTAACTCTCAGAAATGGATTCAGTTGCCTAAGCAGAGGTCTCTAGTGCTATTTTGGGATACATCAGTTGGCATCCACATGCAGCTCTGGAAAGGTGTGGGTCTTCCTTAGACGTTGGGCCGTGTCAGCCAGCCCCATGGCCAAAGACTCTAAAATGTCACACACCTGAGTATGGGTTTTGTTTGCATTAGCAAGAGTAATTTGAAACAAGATGATGATAATATTTCCAGGGTGAGGATTTACAGAGGTCTTAGGCTCAAGAGAAGTTTGTGGTGGGTGTATATGTTTCAGTGTGAGGGAGGTGTGCTCCATGAAGGTATAGTTGAGTCTTTGTATAACAGTGAGCACTAGATTGGACAGTCTTTTCAGATGCTCAAGACTGCTCCGTTCTGCTTTATGAAGGCTTTCATGGTACCAAGTCACTGTTATAATAAGCTTACCTGAAACAGCCAAGACTGATCACTAACATTTTCAGTATGGCAAAAAAGGTAGTAAAGTAGCTCCAAAAAAACCTCTGAAGAGCAAAGAGCAATCTTGCCAGAAAAAATGTTTTTAATCCCTGCAAGGAGGGGTTTTGGTTTTGCCATCTTGAGCGCTCTGATGTATCCCAGCCCCTCCTGTGCAAAAGGGCTCGCACAGGACTTGGAAATCTTTCTCTGTTCTGTTAACAAGCACCGACTGAGCTGTGTGGGTGACCCCAGCCTTTCTAGCTCATTAAGAAGAGCCAAAAAGCTGCCTAATGAGAACTGAGAGTCAGCAGCTCCAAGAGGAGCAAAACATCTACGTATGGAAAGATAAAAAAAGTTTCTGCTGGTACAATGTTAAAGAGATGTAGTCGGTGTTTTTGTAGTGCAGATGACACAATGTATGTGCAATAGGGCATGAATTTCTTGAGCAAGGTGCCCTGTGCTAAAATACCTGTCTGTTGACGCAACTAACACATTTGGCCTTGAGAGGGAGAGGGGAATGAGTGCAATGGAAGAACATGTGATAGTATAAAGGGGAGCAGGGAGTAAAAGACCTGGAGAAAGATTAAAAAATGCAAAACAAGAAAATGCATCGCAAATTATCATATGCTTTCAAAGGAGACAGTGAGAAGCAAGAAGTCTTCAGGGGGGAGAAAAAAAAGGAAGAAAAAATTATATCCAGTATTCAGGTTAATGGAGCTGTGTTTACTTTGTACTGGTTTTGTTTATCTCATTGGATGGAGCGGTATATTAATAGTACATAGCTGTGGTTTGTCTTGAAGCATACAGAGCTAATCAATACTTGGGTAAACCTTACAAACTGCAGTTGTGTTTGATTCGCTGTATTATCATGGAGAGACTCAAAAGCCTTTTCAGTCTTCCACTGAAACTGTGGGACTGTTCGGGTCACGGACAGAATGGCCACGTCAAAGTTGTCAAGGGAAAAATGCAAAGAAAAATGAGAATGCAAACCACGCTCTTGATCCTGCCTGAAGTCACAGCATCCGAGTGCCACCACAGTGAAAGTTGGGGACAGCACCAGGACAGCCAAATTGGTGGGGAAGGCAAATGTATTCTCCCACCATGTGTTGCAGCAATTGATGCCATTTCCCTTTAGGTAACGACAGCAGAAAGTTAGCTTTCCTAGCAAAGGATCTTGCTTCAAGTAGGCTTTGTAGTAAAGCATTTCATGTGGTGGTTTAGCATTCTGCAGGCGGTGGTTAATGAAAGCCACTTCCCCTGTAAGTAGCTAGGGAGGTGTAGCAGATTTTTAACGTTCTGTGGTTTGTAGAGTTAAGGTGACCCTGGTATAGAAATCCAGCTGACTTAATTGATTTGTTACTGCTGTTTAAATAATACTCCTCACTGTAGACCTCAGCTGACAGGGGAAAGATAATGGGAGGTGGAGCAGATTAAGGAAAGGAAGATGAAGTAGAGCAATTCAAGAGAACATAGTTATAACTAATTTATGAGCAGAAACCTAGAAACAGCAAAATACATAGCTGCCTCAACTCACTCACAGTTGTTTTCCTGGAAGCTGGGATCTGTAGATGTTCCACAGATGAGTATTGTAGCCTTTCCACCTTGGTGCCAAGCCGTAGATATGATGTGTTAGGGTAATCCTGGTGCTGGAAAGCTGTGAAGATTACGCACAGCAACCCCACAGAAAATGCAGAGTGACTTTTTTTTTTTTCATTCTGGTTTGGAAACTGTGGGTAAATACCGGCTTTTCGGTGGTTAGAATGTCTTCTCATGCTCTTTTGCACTAAACATTTGGTTTGCCTTAAATATAGTCTGTAGGCTCCTGAAATCGTCTTCTCCACCTGCATGTTGCACAGTGCTTTTGGCAGTGCTTCTACATTAATATTTCACAACTGTATGCTTTAAAATTTAGCTTATATTGTGTTTGTAATGGTCCTCTTATTTTCACCCTATTTCCAGATTAAATGAGTTAGGTTTTACTTCTGTCCCCAGAGTAGATTAGCTCAGGGAGTTTCTGTGTAGTTTGCTATAAATTATTAATATGATGTGTTTTTACACTCCTTGTTTTTTTTCTTTGTGTTTCTCTGAGTACATGGTGTACGTATGTAGGTACCTGACAGCAGTTTGAAAGCTAATTCATGCGGTGGGGCCACAGAGCCTACCCTCTGCCTGGGTGTTTCCTCCAGAGAGATGTTGCAGGAGTTTTGTTGTGGCCGCTCCTGCCCTGCTTTGAGCAACCTCTCCTCTTCAAAACGAGCGGCAGGGACACCCAGGTGTTCAGTCAGTTTAACCACATGAGGTTTTTCCAGGAGCCGAGGCTGCCATGCAGACTCTTAGCTGCTGTTTTCATCATTTCCTCGTACAAAAGCCGTATTGGCGGTTAAACAGCAGCACCAAGGCAGCAGGATTGCAAAGCAGTCCCCATAGGTATGCTCTTCCCTGGCCGCAGGAGCGAGCCTGGCTGGGTCACACCACGCATCTCTCCCCAGGCAGCCACAGCCTGTGCTAAGCCACCCTCCATCCCACGCACAACTGCTTGTTAGCCACAATGAAGCAGTAGCAAAGCAAGAAAGTCTGCTTCTGAGATACCAGAATAAATATTAACCAATAGTGGGATAAAATCAAGGGGGGAAAATACTCTGGGTTTCTATTTCCCTGAAGCACTGAGAGACTTTTGAACAGAAAACTGAAATGTATTCCCATCGTGGATTATTGGTACCTAGTTTGGAATGAGCAATTTCAAGGGGCTCTTACATACTTATACTGAGTTTCCTGGGTGTTCAGGTTGGGGTGTAGTGTATTCACACGTGTAGATACATGTGTATACACACGTGCATGCGTGTGCACACATAGCTGTGTACACATGCAGGTTTCTGCCCAGGCAGCCCTGAGCAATACGTGTTTGCTACATGCCAGATCTCAGGTCTCTCATTTTGTGGTACCTCAGCTCATAGCCAGCCATTTCTGTCAGCTTTTTTACTTCTTTTTTAATAGTTCCTCTTTTATCTCCACCACTCTGTTCAGAAGCACTCGTGATGTCATTTCTTAGGCAGCTTTAAAAATTGAAATAATTTGTTTTTTTAGATGGAGGTACTCAAAATTAGCAAAAGTGTAGACAGGGCTGTGGTTGCAAAGAAGGGAGAGCTTACCTTGGTAACAAATTCAAATGAAAACACTCTCAAACACTTTACATCTCTAAGCACTGTTTCTTTTGTTTTTTCTTTCCCCTCCCTCAGGAATTCATTTTATCAGAAGATTACAACAAGATGACACTAGTGAAAAGTTACCAGGGTAAGAACCGTGATCCGTGTTAATTGGTTTGTATTGTCATTAATTTTTGTTAATGTTCTCTTAAGGAGTGTGAATGGAGAGAAGTCTCCTTTACAGTGATTGATTTTTTTTTTTTTTTTTTTTAAGCTAATGTAAATGCTGGTTTTATCAATAGATCAATAATGTGCTTTGTTCTGAGATTACAAGACTTTTAAAAAGCTGTTTCATGTTCTGTTTTTCCTTTTAAATGTTCCTTTGGAGTATCATTCTAGACAGCAAACTGACCAAAATCCAGACCATGTTTGGGGAAGAGGAGTATTAATTTTTAATCTTTAGTAATCCAGTGTATCTAATGAAACAATTTAGGAAACTAACCATCTTTTAGGGCTGAGGCATTTAGGACTGTAGCTTTTGGGGTTAGTCTGGTTATATTTCAATAACTGTTGGCTTCAGTAATCTCAAGATTATCAGTGAATACCTGTCATAGTAAAAGGTCAAGAAATGCTAATCCATACCTTTTCTAATTATATTCTGGTATTCACTAATGTGATGTTTTAAGAAGCCTAGCTATTTATCCTTGTCAAACCTCTAAAGGACACTGCACTTGGGACAGGTATTCTTACAAAAGTAACAAATATATGCGACAATTTATTCTTATCTGTTTTGCTGTTAGACTAAGCGGTGTAATATATGAGATAGTATATGGTATCATATCATATTATATGCTAAGCATTATGTTTCTGTATAGGAGCCTCTGATATGTTGGCTTGAGATTTCTCACGTACATTTTAAAATATATATTTACTCATATATTTTAAGTTTTATACCCTGAAAGTTGAGATGATAATTTAAATCTCTAAATGGAGTCTCTGGGGATCACTTTGTAACATTCCGATTTTAAGGTGTGAAGAAAATCTTCATTTTTGCAGAGCACGGCTAACATGCATCAGTTTTTGAGCGTTTTACTTCAGCTCTTTCATGAATGTCTGGTGTGTCGTAAAATTAAGCTAGAATGCCTGCATTTTTTCTTAGCTTGTAAAAACTGAGGAAACATATCCAATGATGATAAAATATATATGTGAATCTTAATAATAAGATAAATAATAAGGTATTAATAATAAGATAAATTTAATAAACTTAAAATGAGATTGCTGCAGTCTGACTGTACAAGTCTTTAGTATCCGAATTTGTGATTGCGCCACGATCACCAAAGTTTGACACACTTAGGTTTCATATTTAAGGGTTGTTGCACTGAAGACTCCTGCTGACTGTTCTGTAGCCCCCTTTGTTATTAGCTCATCCATTTGCATGCTTGGATTCAATCTTGCAGGCTAATCACAGCCTAGGAAGGGTGAGCTGAAGTCTTTTCTTCTGCATATGCAGAACAACACATGCATGAGACCACCTTTCGTGCTGACCTCTTCAGGGAAAAGGCTGAAAATTTTGGAAGGGGGGAACATATATTTTGGCAGTATGGCAGAATAACCAGTTGACTGTGGCAGTCCACCCAAGGCCTGGGGAGCACCCCTCATAAAATTAAAAAAAAAGAAGGCTGTTCTCATGGTCTTCTGCTGCAGTGTGCCAGATGTGCTGCTGCTGCAGTGTTGGAGGAGGCCTTTGGATAGGAAGATGCCATGGAGAACCTCCATGGTTGTCCTGTGGGAGAACCCCAAGAGTTCAGATGGCATCCCTCAAATGTTGGACAACAGAGGACTCTAATGAGGGTCCATTAACATCAGTAGAGAGGCGGTACAACTGACCACAGTCCCAACTGGAGTCGCCTCCTTCCTAGACTGCCTGTCTCAGCATGGGAAGGTTTTTAATCAGTTCTGGTCATTTTGTGCCAGGACTTTCAGACGATGTGTTAAAAGGTTTTATCTGAAAAATGTGGACTTATTTTAGGGCAAGAGAAGCAATACTTGAGCCCAGAATATGCATCATTTCAGTTCTAGCCCAAACCACGGTGATCGCTGACAGCGGACATTGTCTGCCTTCAATTCAGGTGCTTAAGCCACTGCGTGCAATGCTCACTGCCTGCTGTGTCCCTCAGGGGCACAGAGCCTCTGCCCCATTTTCCTCCCTCACTTCCAGAGTTTGATGTTTGGTCTTTTCTGTGTTTAAGCTGATGAAAACTGTATTCCCCTAATTTAAAAGATAGTGGTAGTGTGCAGGTGACCTAGTTTTGGGAGTGGAAAGAAACTGTGGTGATCCCAGGCTGCTGGGATGCCCCAAATTCATGTGTGTGGGGGTGTCTGTATAGTAATCCCATCTGTGTAAGAGTTAAAGAAGCATTGGGGCTGGTGGTCTGCTTTCTGCCCATTGCCAACCACGTGGGCAAAAGTTTGGTTTTGGAAAAATACGTCCCCAGGTACTGTTGGAGATGCTTTTTTTCCTTCTCTTTTTTCTCCCTCCACTGCTGGCTTAGGAAAGCCAGACCGCTGTTAGTGCTGCAAATGGAGATGGTGACCAGAGAGGGGGAAAGACAGGTCCCAATTCATTGCTACAGGAGGGACAAGATTCAGTGAAGGGCCATTCAGATTCAGTAGGAAACTCTCCCTGGAACAGCGGTCGACAGCTGCCATAACACAGCCAGGCAGAACATGGGGATGGAGGAGAGCTTCTGCATGAAGACACACTCTGCCCAGCTTACCAGTAATGCTAGCAGCCCATGCTGAGCTGCACAAAACCCTCTGGGGTGCTCCTCTGTCCAGACCAGCAATGACATGGCACAGAGTAAGTTACAGCAACCCAGGGACAATCTCGGGTTGCCTCAGCTCCACTGGAAAGTGTCACCCAAAGTTCCAAGGGGCAATTTTAGTGGGCAGGCTTTTGACCGTGCAAGAGAGAAAAACAAAGCAGAGATTCTCCACTGTTTGCAGTGCATTGATGACCTGAGGCTGCCCACTGCTCCGCAGCACAGTGCCTCCCACCACCCCCATACATAGAGACATGCTCCCTGATTCTCTACTCCTCACCCCATGTGTTGGTAGGGGAGTGCAGCACCCACTCCGCCACTTCCCTGGGCTCAGCTGGACCCATACTGGAGGTCTGGGGTGCTGGGGAAGCATCACAAAAGTGAGATGCTCTAGGAGCTGCTGTCAGTCACAGGCTCCTACAGCTCTATTGGACCATGCACCAGGAGGTACTTCTGTGCTCCTCACAGTTGCCTCCATCTAGGACATTGGATCTGGGCTTACTGGGGGCATCGCTGGGACCAGAGTCCAACAGCACTACTGGGACACAGCAAGGTGGGAAGGGCCCCGTGTTCACCATGCCCTCTGGGAGACAGCAAGGAAGGGACACTTAGTCCTTTGGGTAGGCACGTCATGATCCAACAGAGGTGAACCTTCCTCACTTGGTCCAGGGTGACTCCCCTCCACAATCCCATCCCTGTAGTACATCTTCCTGACATGGCTGTGCCAAGGTATAGGGGTTGGCATATGCATCTTGGCAAAGCCTTCGGGCAAGGAAAAACATAATTCAAAAAGACTATGTAGTTTTGTTGGGTATGGTGGCCTTACTTTAAAAAGTGTTGGGTGTTTGGTTTTGTTTAAAGTTTTCAAGTAAGGCCTTTATATTCTTTAAAGATATTTTAGGGGGAGTAAATAATTTTATTTAGTTTACCAAGGAGCTTTAGCTTAGCCATGCTGGCTGGTTTTGCCTGTGTTAGCTTTGTTTGTAAATGTTCAGCAGTGCTCTTAAAAGTAGCACCTTGCCCAGCGACTGGCTGGCTGTTGATCATGTCCCACAACAAGGTATTATTATAAGTAGCTGAAGCTGCTGTAGTAATTAAAGGACACTAATTTCATCTTGAAAAGCCATGAATATGTCTGCCAAATGGTCTGCTAGTGACAGAGGATGTCAGCACGTGCATAGGCTGTGCTTTGGTCTTGGCAGGGGTCTGCAGCCAGGTCTGGTGTCATACGGTGGCTGGGCACCGGCAGCAGATGTGGTTAGCCGTGCTCTGTGGAGGTTTTGCTGTGACGCTGTGTCTGGAGTTGTGAAATCTTCCCTTTCTCGAAAGTGATTAAAATGCAGAGATTGGGGATGTGACACACTGTTAATCAGGACTTTGGGGTTGGTCACGGGGCATTGGCCTCCTACAGGCACTAACTCCTTCCCTTGAGTGAGGAGGGGTGGTGGAAGCATTTGAACGGTGCCATTTGGGATGCTCTGCGAGTGTTGAAGAAACCCTTCCCTCCCCATGGCAGCCCCAGCTTCCAGCCCCTGCCAGCCCCCTCCAGCCCCTCACAGGCTGGTCCTGCTGCCTGGCTGTTGCTGCTTCCCACTCTGCATAGCCTTCTCCAAGAAGCCAGGGGCCACATTTCCAGTCTGTACCCCCTCTGGATGATATAACAGCTCCTGCTTTTTTTTTTTTTTTTTTTTTTTTTTTTTTTTTTTTTTTTTTTTTTTTTTTTTTTTTTTTTTTTTTTTTTTTTTTTTTTTTTTTTTTTTTTTTTTTTTTTTTTTTTTTTTTTTTTTTTTTTTTTTTTTTTTTTTTTTTTTTTTTTTTTTTTTTTTTTTTTTTTTTTTTTTTTTTTTTTTTTTTTTTTTTTTTTTTTTTTTTTTTTTTTTTTTTTTTTTTTTTTTTTTTTTTTTTTTTTTTTTTTTTTTTTTTTTTTTTTTTTTTTTTTTTTTTTTTTTTTTTTTTTTTTTTTTTTTTTTTTTTTTTTTTTTTTTTTTTTTTTTTTTTTTTTTTTTTTTTTTTTTTTTTTTTTTTAAATTTATTTAACACGCGCTTGTTCTGCTGAGCAGGATTTGTAGACCTGCTTCTGCCCCATGCTCTCTGTAGCCTGCCCATTTCAGGGGTGTCCCCCTGCCTCCTTGCTTTCAAGCCGGCTCACGCCATGTCCTTACTTCTGCTTTCCCCTATGCACAGCCTCTTCTCCTGTGCTTTTCTTGCACATGCTAAGCTTTTCTTTCTTACTACTAACTTCCACCTCTCTTTTGGTGTTTGCTGCTGCTTTTCACTGTTGTAACTCTCCCTTTCGCCCAGCACAACCTCTTGCCCTGCACTGTGCATGGCCATGTGCTGGCTGTGCTTCTCGGACCTTTGCCTTTACACACAGCGCAGACCTTCCTTTCCCCTGCGCTCTGGCTGCTGACGTCTCGGTGTGCACCTCCTGGCTGCAGCTGCTTTTGTCTAGGCATAGCCCTTCCATCCTCTCTCCAACCTGCTCTTTGCACAGTGCTCACTGCTGCTTTCTTATAGCAGGAGTGCAGCTCCCCTGCTCCCTCCCACCCTCCTGCTGCAGGTGGACCTGCTCCCTTGTCCTGTCTGCTGCTTCTCTACCTTCTGTACAGCATAATCTTCCCCCATACATGGGCTCTCTTCTTATGCTGGCTTACACAGATCTGCTCTTGCCTGGTGCTTGCTGTGGCTTTTTCTGTACTGTGACCACATTCACCCTCCGTCCCCACTTCTCCATCCTCCTGCTGTTGCAGTGAGCACCTTTGGAAGTGTTTGCTCCACTTTTTTTCTGCATATAAATGGTGATCAAACCTTCCGTGGGTGAAGGAGCAGCTTTTTGTTTGCTGCTTCATGACCCTGAATGTGTGTTAATCCTAGGGCCCAGACCTCTTCATTGCTCTACTATCAACTTCCAACCTTCTGACATTTTGCTTCTTTAAGCCTTACATGGGTCACATTCCCTTTAAATGACACGTGACTTTCTACTTGCATTTGTTCTCTCTTTCCTCCTTTACTTAGATGACCTCCACTGTGCTCTTTCACTTGGTTCAGATATTTCTGCCATCAGCATGTGTGTGGTGGCACCAGCTAATACGTGCAGCACTTGCACGTGGGCAACAGAGTGCTGAATGAAAGCTCTTTTTGGGGAGGGAGGATAAGCAAAGCTATCATGTACACCCCTTCCACCTCTTGGCATGTACGTGTTTCTTTAATGTCTACTCCTTACTTGCCAGAGAGAGCTGCCTCGCCATCCACAGGCAGTACTTCTAGCAAAAGGTACAAGCCCTGCCTTTTAGAATAAGTTTTAGGAGGAGACAGGAGGAGATTTAGGAGAGTTGGGTGGTGCCAGCTATCCCCATGGCCAGTTCAAACCATGGGAAGCCAACACTAGCAGTAGCAGTTGCCACGTGCTGAGAAAACATCCCTGGACAGACCTTGAACAGCCTGATCTCAGCCAGCTTTGCACGTCCTGTGGAAGTGCATGGGTCTGTCTACAGCACTGCTGGTGCACGCAAGCCCCTGGGACATGTATATGAGCCCATCAGGTGCTTGTAGCAGCATGCATCCCATCGTGCCCCTTTCTGCAGTGCATCACTCCACCAGCTAGTGCGGATGCGCCTGAGGAGGCCAACAGACAGGTAAAGACAAGCATTAGTCACCCGTAGGGTCACTGAATTTCTTCTCAGAGAAGAAATCTGGAAGGTGGAGAGGAGAGAGGATCTGTTTAAAAGAGCTCAAGTGACTCCTGGGCGGTCCTCATCCCTCTATCTTGCTTACAGACCTGGCGTTTAAAAGTGGGTGGAAACGAGAGCCAAAATCTGAGCTCTTCTATGGGCAAGGGTGAAAGCCGCTGGGCACAGTTCACGTCTGACACTGTGGTTTGCAGCTGGACCAGTTTACCATTAGGGCAACTTGTGTCAATGCATCTATTGTCTTTTCTCCTGAGGGAATCTGGGTCTAAAAAGCAGTGTGGAACATGGGCAGATGCTGGCTTGTGCAAGCCTCCTACGAGGGGGAACTAGGTGCAAAGAATAGGATTTGAACACAGCTCTCATCTGTGCTGTATGTTTGTATAGGGCAGGCAGCAATCTTCCCATACTGTTCTGAGGAATTTCTCTGCATTTTAAATGGAGGTTTCGGGGTAGTTTTTAAGCTTCCAAAGATATTAAATCTTTCCAGTGTGTCAGCTTTTACACAAACAAATACAAGCAGCCTGCTTTGTGCGACACGTGTTGCCGGGTCTCAGAACAGTAATAAACCAGTAGGGCTGTGGATTGAGAAGTATGGCATTCACTGCTAAGTTACAGCTGGGAATAATTCTGCATGTCTTTCCAGCCACTTGTTTTATTAAAAAGTCGGCTCAATCAGCACTTCACAACTAAGCCCACTGGTCATTCATACAAAAAACCGTCTATACAAGCCTGGGTTCCTTGCTTTAATGAAAAGCTTTTGATGGCTTTATTTAGGTAGCAGTAGAAATTTATTTCTTCAGCTGTTTTATTCATCTTGCCCAGCTGTGATCTTTTTAGGGTTTTTTTTAATTTTATTTTATTCCAATTTCCTTTTTAGCTGGTTTACATGCAATGCTAAAACTTCCCTTTGGTGCAGGGTTGTGCTTGTGCTGTAATTCATCATTCTGCTGGTGTACCACAATCCACAGCCCAGATCCACCAGACTTCACAGCGGGAGGAGCGGCAGCGTAGGCATCTGCACTGCTGTCATAAAACCAGCTCAAAAGAGGTTTAAGTAGAGCCCAGAGTGCTTTCCACAGTGGCAGCTTTGTTGGTGATGATACAATGATGGAAGGAAGACTTGTGCTACTGTAGAAGATAAATGGCTGCAATAGGCATGGAAGGAATTAAGTCTTGCTTCTGCTCTTTCTCATGCAAACGCTGAACATGCAGAGCAGGGACCTTACAAGCTTGCATGGTAGCTTGTGTCAACGGGATTATTAAAGACCAGTTTCTTCTGTAGGGAAGGGTGAGTGGGGAGCGGAGGAGTTGGGTGCAGTTGGTATTTGCAGTGGTCTTCTGCCCCCACGTTCTTCTCTGCAATGCGATTATATGTCTGTCTGCTTAATTTTCAGCTCATCAAAGCAGGGTCATGATGATTCTGTTTGTCCTGGAGATGGAGTGGGTGTTAAGCACTGGACAAGACAAACACTTCACGTGGCACTGTTCAGAGAGCGGCCAGCGGCTGGGAGGGTACCGCACCAGCGCAGGCGCCTGTGGCCTGCAGTATCCTTTGCTGAGCTCTCAGTTTTATTTCCACTCTTTGGCACTTAAACAGCCTCTTTGGTTTATTTTTCTAGTTGTCTTCCAAACTTTGTGCCCTGTATAGGTTCAGTGCTTTGTGAGAGAAATCGTTATTTAAAGCCAATTTTAAAAACTGTCTGTTCTCCTTGCGTTGTCTCCTTAATGCGTGGTGGCATATTTAGGTCTAAGCATTTTTGAGCAAAACAATGGGTGATCTGCAACCTATTGTGGTCTGCTATTGTAATAAATATGGACAGAGCCTTCATTTAAACATACAGCTCATGCTTTCTTCTAAGAATTAACGGTAGCAAAGTAGGTCAGTGATCAGGTCAGTGTGCCTGTGTGTATGCATGGTAAAAATTAAATGACTTTAATTTAAAATAATGAGTACTTGTCCTTCACTCTAGAACAGCCCACTATATATTGGGAATTTGGGTTAACTAAAGAGTAAATGGCTCCAGAAATGGCACTCAAGTGGCTTATTCACCTAGAGCTGCCCCAGCTGCCTGACAATAAAAGAAATATTAATTCAGCTTTATTGCAAATGAAAAGGGAAGTGGAAAAGTATGAGCTCTTAGGCTGAAACCAGGGGTTAGCATAAACAGACTTTTAGTGCCCCATGGTGTATGTGGTACAGATGATGTGTGTTTTGCTAGTTCATGGGAAGTGAGACTGACTCAAATTACTGTTTGAACATGGACTTGCTTTATATCATCTGGTCATTCAGCCAGTCTAAATGACATAAAGACTGAACTTAATTTTTAATTAAATGATAAATACTTTTGAAATCGTAATGCAGGAATTTGTCCTGTATTTCCTAAATCTCTCTAGAGAACAGACCATTTCGAGTGATTCAAAATTTTGGAGGACATTTTAATTTGGGTCATCAGATCATGCTGGTGGAGGGCAGAGGAAGGGAGAATCATTGATAAATATTGCAAAAAGCTTGGCAAAACAAGGAATGTGGTTTTTTTCCCCGTTGTCCTGTGTGCATAAAATCAGTGCTAAGCAGTTGCTCTTTAAATATCCAGTATGGACTCTGAATGCGGAATTAAATTGGATGAAGAGGTCAGAATCTGTCCAGATAGGTGGTTCCAGTAGGTGGTTGAACGGATCCAGGTTTTGTTCAGTTTAGAATATGATGTGTGATGCACCTGATGTAGCTGACACTTCCCCAAATACGACATAAAACAATACCCTTTCATTGTATTTGTAAACTTAACTATAATGAAGAAGCAGCAAACTAGTAATAGTTATTTTATATAATTTTGGGATGGGAAAGAGAGAGTGGACACCATCCAACTCTAGCACCTAAGTTAAAGAGCCTGGGGAGATGACTCCTCTGTTCCTGGTGAAGGGCTACTTCAAAGATGTTTCATAATAAAAACACAAATTGCATCCTCTGGAGTAGTCTCTTTTTTTCTCACTCTTTGGTTTACTCAGGGAGACTGCACTATTAATATGAACAGGTATGAGCTTGATGCCTAAAAGTACACTCTGAACACCTCCTTGAGACTGGAGCACTATTCAGGAGGTTGCAGTATACTCGTGTTAAAAGAATTAGCAAGTCATGAAAGGAATGCAAAGCTTGTGTAAGCAATGTATTTTCCTCAGCATTTATCCATCAGATTTGATGTGGAAACCCGGCACGTGTTTGTTGGTGATCATTCTGGGCAAGTGACCATACTCAAACTAGAGCAAGAGTCCTGCAGCCTTGTTACGACATTTAAGGGACACACAGGTAAGGCCTCAGGAGGAGACCCAATTTAGTTCTTCGTCTGTGCTCAGCGTCATGGTGGTTTGACTCTCCTGTGAAACACTAGGATGGCTTGTGTCAGTGCATAGCATGGAAGGGACATAGACCTTAAACTGTCGCTATAGCCCGGGGAAATTTATTCTTTATTGGTAAAAACAAGAGCAATCAGACTTCTGATCAGAAAACTTCTACGGCAGAAAACACCACAATCAGTAGTTGCTAATTAAAGCAGAGTGAGAGTAGCACGAGTTGTGGTAACTCTGGGGGGAAAAGGATGCTCCTCAAGGAAAGACCCATATTGGTAGATACTTTTGCCCAAGTGGAATAGGCACATCTTAGAGGCACTAACTGCTTGTTTCACTGCTGGGACTTGTGCCCAATCACACTTTAAAAACAGCAACGCTGGGATGTGATCGTGCTGTCTTGACAGAAGAAATGGTGGCCATTCCTCAGCATTTTCTCTCCATATCCCTCCTCTCTGATTGAATGCTAATAGCTCAATCACAAGGTAGCACAAGGTAGTTCAATCCTTGTGCTGGGATACTGTGAAGATGCCCATAATATTCCATACTTGCTTCTCTTTTGTAATAAAAGCTATCTCCTGGAATGATGGAGATGAAAAGCTGTGTAGTCACACTGTGACCATCCTTCTACCACGCTTTTCTGCTCAGTGGATTCATCCGTGCGAGTGGCAGCGGAGCCCTCTGCACGCAGAAGAGCAGGGTAGGACTTCAGTAGGTTTTCTAGGCTGTTAGTTTTCAACTGGCAAGCACAGTGGCTGCATGGCCTTTGCTAAAGAGGCTTGCATTTTAATCACTATCTCTCTATATTTTTTGTTGTATCTTTATATATATATGTATTTAGCTACATTCCTCTCTTCCATTTTCTGTAATGAAATGACTGTTGTGTTCATCTACTGTTTCAGGTGGTGTCACTGCTCTCTGTTGGGACCCAGTACAGCGAGTTTTATTCTCGGGCAGTTCTGATCATTCCATTATAATGTGGGATATTGGAGGAAGAAAAGGAACAGCCATCGAGCTGCAAGGACATAAGTACGTTCAAAGCCCTTCCTCCTGCTTTTATGGGAGAAAAGCTAAAGGCAGAAGCCACATCTGGAAACAAACAGCCCAAAGGTTACAGTCTTCACATGCCTCAAGCTTTTATGTGTTACTCCCTGTGGTCCATATACAACTGGAATAAGTTGCTTATAGTAAGTTTTTCAGCATTGGGCCCGCAGGCTGGTTTGAGAGTCTGCAAAGGGTGGTGAAGGAAATCACAGCATCTATAGTCCTGAATGTGTTATGCCAGAGCTTGCACCTTTGTTGGAAAGAGGAGGGTCCTCAAATGAGAACAGCTGCAGAGAAATTCTCGCTTTTTAGGTGTCAAGGTCTTTCCTTCCCCTAGAGGGAGCATCAGGCTTGGACAATTAGTCCCTTTTTCCTCCACGCTAACTTTTTCCATGCCACTTTACCTACAGCCTGAATTCTAAGTAATGTGCTTTACCCACAGGGGCCTTGACCATCTCCTCAATGCAAAGAGGCTTCATCTTTGCACATACAGACCTCACATTTGCATAGCATAGAGGAAGTCTTTGAAGAAGAGTAAGCCTGTACTGGGCATGGAGTAGAGATCAGAATGGCTCTAGTTGCAATGACCTCCTAGCCTTTTAACACTGGCAATGCAAGAAGCTTGTTTCAGTGTATTGGGATTGCATATATGTGGGACTTGTGTGCTAGGCTTAGGTCTGGAGAGGCAAAATCCCATGGTGGTTTTGGTCTAATAGTTTCTTACATATTCATATGTTTCTTTTGAGTGATGCTGCACTCTGCTGAGCAATTTAGATGCTGCTGGGATTTCAGAGCACTGCAGAGTTCTTTGCTGAAATACCCAGATCACCCTCGTACCCTACCAGTGGTGCTTGCTAATGCACCACTGCTAGATTTATTGCTGTGGAAATTAGTTCTCCTAATATGAAGTTAGCCTCTGGATCTTAATCATAGAATCATGGAATAGTTTGGGTTGGAAGGGACCTCTAAAGGTCATCTAGTCCAACCCCCCTGCAATAAGCAGGGACATCTTCAACTAGATTGGCACGGCTGTTGACTGGCACTGTACAGTATAGAGACCTGACCCTAAGGACAACAGGGACAAAGAAACATTTCACCTGATGGTGCCACTGGTGTCGGCAGGCGGGTGCTGTGAAGGCAGGCTGTGTTGTAACAAACTGTCCTGTAAATGCTCCTCCCTTTGGAGGAGCAGCCATATGCACAAGCAAATGCATTAGCATGAAAGTCCTTTGGGTAAATGAGACCAGTGGTGGTAGCAAAGAAAACCAAATGTTATGGGATAGTTCCAGTTGCTGTATGCTCGGTTACTGATTATTCTTAATCTTGTTTTTTTCATAACAGTGTTGTATGGTCTTTGTTTCCCAGGTTGTAAATAGCTTGAAATGAGGCCTGGTTTTCTTTCTTTTATGAAGGAATAAGCACAGCTTTGGGCGTTTAAACTGCATTATTTCTCTCATGTTGCTTTTTCCTTAAAAGAAGAAGCAAAAGCACCTAAATCTTCCACCGTACCTTGGGAAGGCCTTAGGAACAATTTAGTGATCCCTATATTATTTTTGAAACACTCTGTGCTTGTCAGTGCTAAAAGAAAATCTTCAGTAGTTCCTCACTGCTTCATTCCTGATGTTGCAGAGATTTACAAAAACAAAGTTGCTACTGACTTTGTGACAAGAAGGTGCGTTACCGAGGCTCCGTTTATGCATCCAGATGTGCCTTCAGAGAGGCCCAGAGCTGCAGCTCTGTTCAGGCTTCCCAGTGCAGCTGGGACCTCCCATCTCAGGAGCAGCAAAAGCAGTTATCAGAACAGGTCTTTGCTTTTGTAGATGCTGCCCAGATGAGCAACACTGTGGTTCTGGTCCCAGGTGGACAACAAAGACTGATTTGCATCATGGATGCCATGAACAGTGAGGGGGGGAGTGAAACATGGGCAAACAAGTGGTTATACTGCTTTATTGTATATTCTACACTTACTTGTGTGCTAGCAATAGATGGTTGATTAGTAACTGTCTTGTTTCTTTTTCAGCGATAAAGTTCAGTCTCTCTCCTATGCTCACCACACTCGGCAGCTCATCTCCTGTGGTGCAGATGGGGGAATCGTCGTCTGGAACATGGATGTTGAGAGGCAGGAGGTAGATACTCGGTTCTTGTTGATTTGGTCTGAAACAGTCTTGGGAAGAAGGGGCCTTTCTAAAATGTGCAACTTTCAGCCTGAACAAGATCATTCCAGGCTTTAAAAATGTTTTTGGACATGCTCCAGTTGTTATACAGCAATTATACCGTTCCTTTGATAATATGGTACAGGGGAAATTGTCTGGCAGAAAATTCGTATTAAGTAGGCTGCTAAATGGCTCTTACCCTTTACATTACTGCTCTGAAAGACATCCTCTGAGGAGGGTATTGTGAGATGTTCTGCTTTGTTTTTCAAGACTTCATGAGAAATATTATCAGTTCAGAGGTAAATGGATGGATTGATAATCATTAGGCATTTTTAAGAAAACAAAACAAGAAAGCTCTTTGTCATCTCTGGAAACCTGCAACCCAATTTTTTTTTCCTGTTCTTGCTAAAAAGACATTTAACTAGGGCTTCAATCTCACCAGCTACTCGGTGTTGCTTCCCTCTGGTGTAACCACGTATAAGCGGGGTAAACGATGACTTTGCCGATCCAGACAGTAAGATTTCACCCACGCGCTCCTAATTGCTTTTGTGCTGCGCGGCCAACGAATGTAAGCGGGTGCAAAAACGCACCCTGGGTCTTTGGCGCTGTGGGAGCAGCCTCCGCTCGCTGATTTCCGAGACCTGACTCAGAGAGGGGGGAACGAGCGCTGTGCTGAGTGAGTCAGGCGTCAGCCCTGCTCGGCAGCGTGGCAAATCCTGGTAACATGAGTCACGGCAAACCTCTGCCCTGTTCCTGCAGGGGGTAGGAAGGCACCCCGAGTCCCTGCAGTGGGTAGGTCTGAGCAAGGCTTTTGGCAGCATGGGCTTTCAACAGCTTTGCTGGTTCTCAAGGGTTTTGGCTTCCCCGGGTCGTGTGTGTCTCCCTGGAGCAAGGAGGAAAATTGGATTTAAAAAAACTACTGAAACAGGCCTAGGCAGGAACTGAGCTCCCATTTTTATGTGAATTAGCATTCCAGTTGGCTCTCTTTAATTGCTAATCTAATGGCCAATTATGTCATCAGTTCCAAAAGTGAAACGAAAGCAGAGCAGCTTCTTCCTTGCCAACAGATGTTTCCTTTTTGCTGCAACTTGAACATCCAGAAATGAAAACCTTTATTTATTAGCTGCCTTCGAAAGGCTACAGTAAGGGTTAAGACTGGCTTGTTGCAAAACAGGCAGCAATGCTGTGAGAAGGCTGGTTTAAAAAGTGGAGGAGAAATATAATTAGCTAAATGAGGGCTTAGCAGCAGGTGCTAATGGGTGCGCTGTTTTCTCTGACTATGGCTATGTGGGCTTGTTCATGTTATCAGTAGCGCAACAGGGTGTTCATGGAGCTAAACCACCCCTGAAAAATGAAACTTTGAGATTTTAATACCAAACCTTGGTTTGGGGTCCTAGAGCATTTTCTTCTGGATTTTGGCTTTGGTATTTTTGCCCTTGTTTAAAGGTTTTCTCCATGTGAAGCGTGCTCAGTACTCACTTTGATGCTATCAGATTTTCCCACATCTCTGAGATTGCATTAAAGCGAATTAAGCCATTTTAGCCCTTGATTCTTTATTTTAATCTCTGTTTTTAAAAAGCTGTAATAAGACAGCATCTGAAAGATGCTAGAAGCTGTGTTTCTATTTGACTACAAAGCAATTATTTGTCACAGGTAAAATGTCTCCTTCATCTATAGTGTTCAGATGCTTAAGAGATGAAAACTTATACGCACAGATGTAAATCTGTAGGCATCAAACAGAAAGACTGCTGTGGGTAGAAAAAACAAGGATTTGCCCCAACAGAATGAACTGTCTTCAGAGTAACTGGCAGAAGAAGCTGAAGCAGGGGGTTGCTTTATTGCTGGGGGGTCAAAGCTATCCTGGGAGCTGAAGGTCTCCATCAGCCTTACCTTACCTTTGCCTGGCTTTTGTATTATTTTTAATCCTCGGTCTCAGCTGTGTTTCTTGCCGTTTTAAATTGCAGCATGTGAGAAGCCAGTGGCTCTGTTAAGACAACTGCAGTTTGCTAATAGCACTTCCTCACAAAGTATTAAATGTTATTTTGTGTTTATTTAATCTCATGGGGTTGGTGGGAGCGTGTTGCAGTGGTGCCGAGGCAGCGCTGGCAGGGCTGTCTTGGTCTGGCTGGGGCTGCCCTACTGGGGGGACAGGACGGACCCGCTTGCCTGCACCAGCTTTGGGCTGAGCTCTTGTCCTGGTGGGGTGGAGAAAGGAGCAAAAGTCATCTGCTGGGAAGGAGCGTCGCTCTTGCTAGGCCAGGTTAGGACAGACAGACTGACAGCCAGCTGGAGAGGGGTCAAGAACCAAGACTCTTCCCGAGTCTCACATCCCAAGGAGGGTTTCCTAAGCATTGTGGGGAGATGCACTGTGTGTACCCCAGCAGCTCAATGCAAGGCAAGTGTCAGGGGACCCAAATGCAGGGGAGGAGATTGACTGCCCTCTCCACGTGCCCCCCTGCCACTTCAGGCATTTCCTGAGCTTGCTTCAGGATCTGGCAAGATTTGCTTCCCTAGAGGGCATCTGGTCCATGCTACTCTACACAGCAAAACCTGGCTGCAGGAGAGAGAAGTGCCTTTAATATTTTCTTTCTTTTCTTTACATCTTCTTAACCACTTCATCCACAGCGTGAGTGCAAAGCTACGCGCTGTGTCAGGAAATGGAAGACCTTCCTTCCATCGTCTTTCTGTAAAAGCGGGGAAAAGAGCTGGTTTGGGTTTTAGGCTTGTTCAGGTGAATCTCATCTTTCTTTCCCCTATGTGTGATTTGTAGCACAAATACCTCTTATAGTATTAAAAGAAAAAAGAAATAATAATTTAAAAAATCCAGCATTTCCTTTACCTCTCCCTTCACTCCAGATGAGTAGCTTGGCTATTGGAAATACTAATTGCTCCCTGTTCCCACCAGAGAGAATAGCAGATGGTAAATGCTGTCCGGACAGGACAGGGCAGAATATTTTTATATGCTTAATTCCAAACTTGGAGAGGTGGGGGAGACTTGTTTGTTCCTGGGTTATTTTTATGGTCTTATAATCAAACTCTGCTTTCATGATTTGGGTGAGACGTGTCCCTCCCGTGGCCTTCAAGGCTCAGAGCTGAGCCAAAAAAGACATCCCATGGAACAGTCAAAATGGCTTCTTGTGAAAATGGGGGTTTTTAATCAAGTTTAGTTGACCACGTTACTGCACCCTAATACGTCTGTCTTGTCCTTGTCTCTGGGCTCAATTGGAAGCTTTTTTCGTTGCTCATTCCCACTTTGTGTCTACATGTGTGTGTGTTGCAGACCCCTGAGTGGCTGGACAGTGACTCCTGTCAAAAATGTGACCAGCCTTTCTTCTGGAACTTCAAGCAAATGTGGGACAGTAAGAAAATAGGCCTCAGGCAGGTTTGTATGGGTCCTTTGGTGTGTTAACATGGTGCAAATAGGCTTCTCTCTCATAATAGATCACGGTAACCTTTTTTCCCCTAAAGCCTTGAGAACTTGCACTTTGTTCTTACACTGAGTGCTCAATAGTGGGAAGGTGAGCTCCCCTTTGATCAGGCTTGATTTTTGTGGTCCAGAGGAACACACTTCTTTTCTTCTTCTTTTTTTTTTCTTCCCCCCCCCTTTTGCAGCCAGTCCCCATAGCAAATGCATATAATAGACCTTGGGCTGAGTAAATTGGTTTTGGGCCGTCCATGGCTTTAGCCATGTGGGATTTTGCTTATTGTTAGTTGAATGTGTTGTAGAAAGAAATTTGCAGCTGATTTCTGGAGACTGTGCTGGAACCAAAGCTGTTTTCAATGGGCTTGGGTAAACATCTGTAACTGCTCAGGCTGTGTTGGAAAAGGCTTATTGGTCTGCTTGGAACACATTGCTGTGTTTTCCTGCCCAGCAGAAGAGGGCTGTGGATTGCAGACTTTTGGGAGAGGGATGTAACAATGCTGAAAGGGATGTTTTCATGGAGCTTGGAGAAGCCAGGTGTCTGGGACAGAGCTGAGCTGCATCTTCTCTTTATGTAATGCTCATCACCACAGACCCTGGCTCTCCTGCAGCCGGCGAGGCAGCCTTGCAGTCCTACACAGCCAGTGCATGAGAAAACATGAGGCTGGTAGCATCAAAATGCAGAAACACTAGTGCTTCTGGGGCTGAAAATGTCCAAAGGAGTTGACTGAGATGATTAGGTGGTGGATGTTTATACTTAGAGGCTGGGATGGGACTCCAGAATGACACTGTGCTAATGTAGCCCTGTCCTGCCTCGACCTGGAGATGTTTTAATGTGTTGTGTGCTGCTGTTATCCCCTACGCCCCAAAGTGAGACTCCCAGGGACAGGGGAGTCCAGCTCCCAGCCCTGCAGCAGATGCCCGGCTGGCTGGGACACATCTTCTGGGTGTGTAGGGGGGCTCTTTGTCCTGTCCTCTCATCCCTAGCTGTGCTAATGAAAAGAGGACAGCTTGGACTTTCTTCTTCCACCTTCTACCCTGTTGAAAACCCCCTGTAATGCTGGTCATGCTCAGTGTAGAAGCCCTGACCCACAGCTACATCCACAGATGTCAAGTGGTGGTGGTGTATGTTGTCACTCTGGAGCTTGGGAGAGACGTAGAGTCCACCTAGCCTGGGTAGTGCTTTATCTGCCATTTCCCAGTGTCCATGCTAATGATCAGCTGCTGCTTGCCCCAGGTAGTTAGGGGGAGGAGGGGAAAAAAGTAAGATTGCCCCCTCCCCCCCCTATTTATTCTGAAGTCCTTGCCTGTTTTCCTTCATCTTCCCTGGAAGAGTCACTTTCCTGTTTGCTGCAGCCTCGGCTGGATCTTGCTGGAGTGAGATGGTAGAGCCAGTGGGACCTGAGCAGTGATCTGGGTGTGTGGCTGAAGATGTCTTTCCGCATGTTGTCTCCTACAGCATCACTGCCGGAAGTGTGGGAAAGCCGTGTGCGGCAAATGCAGCTCCAAGCGCTCCTCCATCCCACTGATGGGGTTCGAGTTCGAAGTGAGGGTCTGCGATAGCTGTCATGAGTCCATAACGGATGAAGAGTAAGTGTGGACGCTGAGCCGGCTTGCACCGGAGTGGGGCAAAGCTCCTGCATCTGGGAGGGCCTGGGTGGATGTGAGGCTCCGGGAGGGAGCAGCCCGGCAGGGTGGTCCCTGGGCTCTTTCAGCAAGATAAGCCTCTGCAGTGCCTACCAAATCGGGAGGGATAGAGAGCCCTCCACCCCTGATCCTCTCGTGCTGGAAAGGTCTCAAAGTGGAGTTTACAGAGAGGTTGCTGAATTAATGACTTACAGCAGCATTCAAATACTTATTTCCTCAATAGAGAACATTTTGGGGGAAAATCCTGCAGTCATAGTCTTTTCTGACTTTTGGATTTCTTTCTTCAGGCGGGCGCCCACAGCTACTTTCCACGACAGTAAGCACAACATCGTTCATGTACACTTTGATGCCACCAGGGGATGGCTGCTGACCTCGGGGACAGACAAGGTTATTAAGGTAGGAGCGAGGAGGTTGCTCTAGCTCCTGTATTTCATTTCGCCTTCCTCTCCCGTGTGGTTGCAGGTATGTCCTACCTGCTTTCTTCCACCCAGAGACCTCTCACTGATGGACTTCTGCCCAATAAGGACCAGGGAGGTCTTGGTCTATGAAGTTATTGCCTGAAGGGGCTGGGGCAAGTGCTCACTGTAGGTTTTCCTCTGGGAAGACAAACAGTATTTCAACATGGCAAATCTTTGTGTGGCTAGGTAAAGAAATAGCTAAAATAATGAATAAGTTTATAACAAAGCTTGAATAATTTAAAAAAAACCCTCACAATGTGTTACAACTATGCTAATCATTCAAGTTAACAATATCGTGTGGGTTTTTTGGTTTCTCTTAAGGCCAGCTATGAACCTGGCTCGTAAGGGTAAAGCATAGTGACATACAGAATGTCATTTGGTCAACCTCCACCAGTCTGACATGAGTGCTGGAAAATGAAATCAAACTTCTTCAGACTTGCTGCAGCCACCTCTAACCATGTAGCCTCTCTTAAGCAAAAAAAAAGGTGCAAATTATTTAGAGATGACATTAAATACTGTATTTTATTATCTTTTACCATTATTCACTATGTTGTTACATTTTATTGTATTAACAGTTGTGGGATATGACACCAGTAGTGTCTTGATGGTACATCAGTGGAACTTGAAAGGTGGTATTTACAGAAGAAACAGATTTCCTAACCCTAATCATACTGCAGAAGATAGATAACGCTGGGCGCATACGGCAGATGAGAAAGGAACTAATGCGTTTACAACGATTTTACATCCTCTGCTTGATCAAGGCTGAACATTTGCACGAAGACTCTTTCCACTTATTCTCAAAATATACAAGAAGGTATTTTTTTAACTAATGGTTTGTACGATCTGACTTCGGTTGTCTTGAGTTTGTTTGGAAAATCCGTGTGTGGTGCAATTTTTGGTTTTTATATTTCACTATGTCAAGATACTTGCTGCTTTGTACAGAGGGTTCTTGGGTTGTGTCTTACCATGTGAGTTTTCGGTATCACCATACTGTGATTGTATAAGGCAATCGGCTCTCCCCACAGCGAGTACCTATTGATTTGGGCTGTTTCTGCTGACCATGTTCTCTTCAGTGGAGGAACGCCAGGCGCGGCGTTGCGTGTTCTCTGCGTGCATCACCGAGGAGCTGATTGGACTATTGCAATTCCTAAAAGGGCTCTACCATCTACTTGTCCTAGCGGACATCATCCGGAGAGCATTTTATTGGTTTGTAGTAGATAAAATCCAGCTTCCTGCCCCTTTCCTTGCTGCACAAGTCGCACAACCAGGGGGCAGGTTGCTTAGCAACTAATTTCTGCAAAAACTGAAACAGTTTTCCATCTCAGAGCATTACAAGGAGCACACAGACCCATTTGAGTTTGATGAGGCTGACAGGCTGATTCAAATTAAATTATTGGCAACAGGAACTTTTGGGAGTGTGTGCATGGGGGGGGCAGATCTAAAACTGGTCTAGGTCTGAAAAGTCTGGTTTACCTCTACCTCTACCTTGCGCAGCAACATTTCAGCATTTATACCTGTCTGTGTTGTTGAAGATGAAATTGATTTGCCTGTTTTCCATATGCTTAGTCATATTTATTTTTTAAAATGCTGATGGTTTTTATTAATTTCCTCTATAGACCAGAAACTGATATTGCTGAATGACGCCCATTGTCCTGTTGTCATATTTTACGGTTTCTTTTAAAAATAAAAAGTATTTAAAAGCCTGGATTGACCTTTTTAGAAGGATGTTGTCAAGATGAATAAACAAAAAAAGCTCTTTTTTCCAAAGGGATCTTATCTGAAGAGTCAACTCTCTGTTCCTTTAATCCATTTCACTTTTTAGCATGCTATTGCTGATGCGCTTCAAAGAAACTAGTGTAGAGAATAGAACTGCAGACCAGACCTAGGGCTTTCCTGTATCTCCTATTTGAGCAGACCTCGTGGTCTGTAGCTGCTGTGACGCAGCGCGCCAGTGGTGCTCAGTCTTGCCCCATTTCGGACTTTACTTTTCCCCTCTAAAGTGGGGTGGCCATGAAGTTTACTGCTACAGAGCACATTGCTACCTAGAGAACCCTTGTGTTTTCCCTTGAGTGATAACGCCAAAAGAAAATAGAGTTTCTCCTTTGTTTGCCCGGCAGTTATTTGCTTTTGAGGAAACAAAAAGGTTAACACAATCCATGGCATTAATTCTAGACTGGTGAGCTGCCACAGTAAAGGGTGAGCGGACTTCTGTGTGCATGTTGCAGGACATGTCACAGGACGTATTTTCAGGGAAAATTCTCTTTTTAAACATCCTATAAACTGTGCTTCAGCATTTCGCAGTCATGTTCTCTGAAATGATGCCACCTTGGCTTTCCTGGCAGCCTGTTGTTGGTTCCCCTCTAGGCAGCATATTTTAAAGCATATTTTCAAACATAATTCACACAGCACTAAAAAGATTCTCTTTCCAGCTTGAATGTTAATTATTTTCTAAGTCCTCCCACTTTCTCTCCTGGAAGCTAGGTGCTTGTTTCTTCTTGGAAGGCTTTTCATTACACCTTTTGCATGTTTTCTGGTGACTGAAGTGTTCTTGGCTGACAAAGCTATGCAAGGTGAGCAAGTCACCTGCCAATATTTCATTCCAGCTAGAGAAGATGTATGAAACTTTGCTGGACTACGCTGTTCCACGTTACCTTGGGCTCAGGGCCTTTTGGCCAAAGACCTGACTTACTCTCTGCACAGCAAAGCATCTCTCACGGTGGTAGAAACATGGGAGCACCAAAGTGAGCTTAAATCACCATTCAGCGCTCTGTTCCCGAGGAGACGTAGCAGTTGCAGCAAGCCTGGGACTCCAGCGTGAATTGTGCTTACACTGATGGAGCGGTGGAGTCAGCAAGCTGAGGATCTGCCCCTGAGACAACGCCTAGTCCTTTTGAATATATGTAACATTCAAACAAAGGTGAGGAATCGACTCCAAAGGAGACTAAATTTGGGAGCGAGGTGTGTTTGGACTGCTCTGCAGTAAACTCTTGGCCACCCCCACTTCTCTTCCAAGCAGTTGTGGGTTCAGTGTTGCTGATGGATGGATGTTGGGTATACAAATCCATTTTGCAAAATTTTCCTTGCTGTTCTTTCTGACTAAACTACCTGCAGGGTTATCCGAATTTAACCTGAACATTCCCTTGTCTTGCAGTCTCAAGACAGACTGGCCGTGGCTTAGAAAGTGATTTAAGCTAAAAGTGAAGCTGGCAGAGAAGGGGAAATGTGTCCCTTTGCTATGACCTTAAGAGCTGTAATGTAGAGATATGAAGGGAAAATAGGTGTCCCTAATTCAAACAATAATTCCTTTACCTCCCAAATGAAACAAGAAGGATTTGGCGTTGGGTGAGTTAAAATGCCTGCCTTTCAGTTCTGCCATGTTAGGGTAACAGTCTCAATTTCTTCTGTCTTCTAGATCCACACAAAAAGGGATCCCTGTTGCCGGGTCCTTTTATTTCCATTTTAGTTGCTGAATAACAAATCTGAGCTATTTTTACGAATTGCATTACTGGGGGGGGGGGAGAGTGTCTTTTGGTACAGATGTAAACTATGCAGCACCCCACACACACACCCACACACACTCAAATGAAGCAAAGTCCCTTTTTCCCCAGGGTTGCTGAAGTGCAGCAGCAGGCTTTTAGTGATATCTCCTGCTGTGCCAAGGGGTGTACAAACAATGCTGGCCTTCCTCTGCTCTTCACTTTAGAAAAATTGATTTTCATTTCTCTCTTAGCTGGTGTTTCCTTGGGGGAAGAAGCAGTGCTCTTCAGAGCATCTACCTGCCGTTCTTGGTTTTAAAATGAACAGTATCTGTAGCGCTTAGGCAGGTGATGGGGCGGGCACTGGTCACATACACAGTGCCCGAGCAGCTGACTTGAGCCACTTGTGTTCCAGGTGGCTGAAGGAAGATCAACCTGAGCCCCAAACTTCAGTCTTTTTAAGCTGAAAATACTTAAGTAAGGGGAAAAGTATGTGGGCAACTGCTTGCAATGATAGCACTGATGGTCCTTCTGTCTACAGGAGACTAATGTCATGGATAGACATGGTTGAAACAGAGTAGTGCATAGGACTAAAAGTCAGCCAGTGTAACAGAGAATAATCCTGAATGGTGACATTAGTGTGCTCAGCTGTTAGCACTCTTGTCTACAGCTGCTTTTCATAGTGAAGCCCAAGTGGCCTCCCCACCTCGCCATTTTGAACTGGAGGCCATCACCCGAATGTCAGCATGTTGACTCTTAGCACATCAAAAGTGGCAACTGCGCTTTGCCCGAGAGGGTGGTATGAGTATCTCCAGTACTGGGAGAAGGAGGGATGTGTTCCTTCTGTGTGAGGCTGGTTGCTGATAAGAAGGTGGATGGCTGGATGAACAAAAAGGATTGTGAGTGATCCAAAAAAGGTGTAGGGGAAAAAAAGGTCTGCTTTATGCCTGCTGAGGAAATCACTGTTAGAGAGGAATATGCAGCTTTTTTCCCAACTGTGTCCAGGTCTGGGCTCCCCAGTACAAGAGAGAGATGAAGCTACTGGATAGAGTCCAGGGCAAAGGGCCACTAAGGTGATGAAGGTACTGGAGCATCTGTCCTATGAGAAAGGCTGAGAGAGCTGGGACTGTTCAGCCTGGAGAAGAGAAGGCTCAGGGGGATGTCATCAATGTGTATAAATACCTGAAGGGAGGGTGCAAATAGGACGGAGCCAGGCTCTATCAGTGGTGCCCAGTGACAGGCCCAGAGGCAATGGGCACAAACTGAAACACAGGAGGTTCCCTCTGAACATCAGGAAACACTTTTTCACTGTGAGGGTGACCGAGCACTGGCACAGGTGGCCCAGAGAAGTTGTGGATTCTCCATCCTTGGAGGTATTCAAAAACCGTCTGGACACGGTCCTGGGTAACTGGCTCTAGGTGGCCCTGCTTGAGCAGGGTGGTTGGACCAGATGACCTCCCTCCAGAGGTCCCTTCCCACCTCAGCTATTCAGTAATTCGAAATCTACTTCATGTCTGCATCTACTGCATGGGTTAGAAAAAAGATGTCTCTCTTTAAATCTAAATCTAAAATACTAGGGCTACTAACAGTAGCTACATATGCCTGTCCTTGCGGCTTGCAATAGGGTTTGAGTAAGAACAACCAAAATTCTGTTTTGTCGCGCATAGGAAATAGGTCTACAATGTGTGGGAAGGCCATGTCCTTTCCAGGAGACCACATTGAGCACATGGGATGTTTTCAATTAGGATTTAGAAGACTTTGGCTCCATATGTGACAATAGGATGCAACGGTAACAACAATCTTGATCCTTTTCTCAGGATGGATTAATGTGCTAAGTCCCTTCAGCGTTGACCTATTGTGTAATATTGAGGAAGAAACAGATTTTTCTCTTCAAAATCGCATGTGAAATTTGGCAGGAAATCTTTGCTCCTCAGAAGAAAAAAGTGGTCCCTAGTTTAACAATAACCTGAAGTTCTGGAATTTAAGTTTGAAATTAACTCTGTGTGGTCACATGTGACTTTTCATTGCATTTTCCCAGTTTGGGGGATTTTCCCTTGTGACTAGTCTTTGGCCATCTCTGACATGTTGTTTGCTGCAGTACAACATTGTGCTGCTAAGAACAGAAAGAGGTTGAGTTCAAAGGCATTGAAATTGGTGCCATGTGGGGACATCGAACTCAAAACAAAACGAAACCAAGAGAGCACAGTGTACTGGCGAAGTCTTTGCAAAGAAGAGATGCCAAGAGAGAATGTTAATCAGCATACAAAAAAAGCCAGTAGTGTAGAAATGAATATTCATCAGAACTGTACAAAGCCGAACCATCCCCTGCCCCCCAGCAGCCCTGGTCAGGATCCAGAAGCCACAAGGAGTATAGAGTTGTTCTAGTGATAGGGTGGTACATTGAGTCTATGAAGATCTGACTTCAATTTCTTGATCTTTGGTTTAATTGCCCAATAGTATTTATCTACCTCAAGTAGTGCTGTGAGAAATGCGTTACATGCGGAAGCACTTCGATATTTAAATGATGGGGAAGAGACGCATCACTACTGAGATGGTGCCAAGAGGTGTCAGGCCTTATGAAGATACAGGTTTTGCCTCTCTCCAGTTACTTGTTCTCCCTATACATTAAATAATCTGAATTTATTAAAGGTTTTATCACCTTTGTACTTCCCAGGCTTCTCCACACAATTTTTTTTATCCCTGTTCACCGAATTCAGCACCTTTGCATGTACCAACCAAATACAAACAGCTCAGGGCTTCCCTCAGATGTGAAAGACCCATCATTAACACCTCTACTTTGTCCTGTCCCAAGAAAATTCTGTGGGGTTGCCACCACCAAGTAATCAAGAAAGTTTCAGAAAAAAATGGGTACATGAACTTGATTCATCTCTGTCATTACCACTAGTTTCAGAGGTGGTTTAGTTTTCCAAAGGCTGAGCATTGCTGCTGACTCTCTACTTGGTAAGTTAAGTTCACCATACTGACCAATATCTTGTGGGCTTTGTTGTCTTTCAGAATAGAGGGATTTTACATGAAAAAAAATCTTACTGGCTTTTGTTCAGGTCGGTGTTTTCTAGGAATACTGCTCAGCAATTTGACCATCTTTTCCGCTAATTATATTGTAACACTTTCCAGTTCTGTGCCATTATGTAAATAAGTGTCTCCAACGTAACTGAATAAATTGTGCTGGTTCAACCCCACTGAATTAATTTCTATCAGCTTCTGGCTATTGCTTTTCCATCTCTAGGCGTGTGCCGATTCGTAATGAGGAATTTGGGTTTTTCACTGGACCCGTTCATCTGCCCGTTCTGTGAGTTGGCATAAAACTGACAACTACTGGTACGGGCAAGCGGGGTCGTTCCTTTGCCACGGCGAATCCTCACTCCGACGGCCCGGCAGCGGGTGAGCAGCCAAGGGAAGCAGGGTGTTTGGGCAGTGAACGAATTGCGCAATTTTCTGAATCGCCCCAAGGCTCCCTGCGGATCGCGGATTCTCAGCTGGAAAGTAAAGGGAAGGTGCTCAAGAAGATGATTTTTAACCATCAAGGAAAACGCCACTTCCTGGCAGCTGCCTGAAGTTTGCACAGGTGCAGGTTTTACCCCTTTTCTTCTGTTCTAGCAACATGTTTATCTGTGAAATACCACTGTCACTGCTGGCACAGCAAAGGTTTGAGTTGTTTCTCGTGACAGTAGGCTGAAAACCTGACCTGCTGAAGACCTTTGGCCAGGCTGGCACCGTGTCTCTTTGTAAGGCTGTGCGTTAGATTCTACTCTGAGAGAGAACAAGTTTCCTTCACAGGAATCTATCATTTTTCCTAACTTTTATCTGATGGCTCCCTCTAGAGAGAGGAACATAAATACTGATCAGCTTCACATATTGAAGTTCTTGGGTTTGGTCACTTTTAGCCTCAGAAGTGTTTTTGTTACACCCACTCCCCATTAGACTCCTTGCCTTTTCAGTACCTTCTTTCTTTCATTGTCTAGATCAGTGCTGTTAGGATAACTGCAGAAACACAGAGTTTTCAAGTCGTCTTACTGGCATTTCAAAATTATCTCCTGTAATCAGTCACTGGGTCTGCCCAAACGCACTCAGAACTACCTCTCCCAACAAAACAAGAGATGTAAGCCTGGTGGACAAACAGGGAAATAAGCTGAGCTAAGCCAGGAGAGATCTGAAGCTTCCTGCTGGCATTCAGAGCGATAACAGCTCGTTTAAAAAGACAGAGGGTGGATGTTGACCAGCACTGATTTTTAGATAAGTAGGATCTGGTGTTATGAGAAGGGGAGCTTTATTTTTGCGCAGGGAGTGTGAGAGAGCAGCATACACAGGGAATGGAAGAAGGGCACGGGCAAAAGGAACTTGCGGATTAAACTGGTTTATAGCTGCCCTTCTCCACTGGAGTCAATGACCACCAGGTTGTTCTCTGAAAGAGTAACTCCATGTTCACTCTCCACTCACTGAGTTAAACATTGATTAATGAAAACTAGTACTGCTCCTACTGCTATGGCTTTAAAAAATCCTCTGTTATTCAAAAAAATACAATTAGTGATTGAATTTAAAATTGAAATGTCTGGCCCAGGGCTGTGTCCTAGCAAATAAATTGTTTACGCTGAGTTTTTCAGCACTGACTTAAGTCTGTTTGCATCCAAGTCTATAGTAACACTCCCCTCTTTGAGCCCAGGCAGGGCATGTTCAACACCCCACCCGAGCCTTGTTTAACGGGAAGGGTTGTCCCTGCTTGCGACTTGTTCCCAGTGAGTGGAACAGTGAGTGTGGAGAGTTAGGACAGCACAAAAGCTGGCGGGTGTGTTGCTGCAAATGCGAACAGTTGGTATTTGCAGTTTACTCCAGAATAGCGAGGTATACATGGGAACGCCCTGCTATTCAAAGGCAGACAGCAAACAATTGTTTATACATTTAATCAACCGCAGGTGGTTTTGGTTTTTTTACAAAGAATAAACATGGCCCAGAAATGAAACTTGGGAAAAGAGGAAATGCAGTTTACAAAATTGTCTGTTATCTGTTACATTGACCTCCTACAATTTTCACCCAAGACAGAGAAACGTTTCAGTAGCCCCTGCATCCCTGCAGTCGGTCCCGCTGCACTGTTGACGGGCTGTGCCTTTCCATTAGGCCATGGGGAAATGACTCTACGCGTGGTCTGTGGCGCTGCATTCCTCTTGGTGCAAAATCCCCAAGAGCAAAAACCTTCACAAAACGAAGAAAAACGCGAAAGCTTTCAGAATGTGAAAAACAACTGAGGCCAGAGTCATACAAGCCTGCAAGCGGATAGAAGAAGCGTTGGGCTGAGCGTGGAAAGGGAAGGGCAGTAAGAACAGCTGCTGCGCTTGTCGTTCGGCTCCTTATAAACCAGGTGTGTACTGAAGCCCCCAGTGCGCACTGCTTAGCAAGAACTTGCGCCACCTTGTGTTTCTGGTAATCTGTCACTGGATGCCGTTTTTTTTCTCTTGCCCCTAAAAATTTTATAGGTGGCACTAAATGCATTTGCTTACATGCAGGTACGAGCCATTCTGGATTGCATTAACACAAAGCATCTCGCTGGCTTTACAGCCACACACCGTGTTTGCTCTTGTGGAAAAGGGCTGAAATAAAGCATCATCGGGAGACTTCGGATTTTGTTTCTAATCGCTGTCCTGTGTTTTAACTCTCTTTCAATCACAAGTGCTCTTAAACCATAGTATCTGGCTCCTTTACACTGTGACCAAACTTTGATTAAAGCAGTTTTCATACCTTTGGCTTCATTTTTAAGCTGTGACTAAAAAGAAAAATACAGGCTATTCAAATACATCAGTACAGAATGTGGACTAAAATATGTTTTTTGTATATATATATATGTAGTCCACTTTTGGTTATTAACTATATTTAAATACCTGTCATTAAACTTTTCTTCTAAAGAGCTGAGAAGCAACTTGACTTAAATACTCAAGTATGCCAGTGTCTTTCTTAGCTTTGCAGCTACTGGATAGAGAAATGCAGTTACTATATACGTGTTCAGCCATGCTCTTATTTTCAGTAACTGTATTTAAGAGTTTGAACCGTGCAAAATGTTACTACCAGACTTCTAGGAAATAAACGTCTGTACAAGCCTTGCTGTTGTTTTCTTTCACTGTAGTGCAAGAAAGAGTTAAGTTTCTAAAATGAAGCAATAGTTTGAATGCCTGATCCAGCCTCCTCAGGAAGAGCTGCGACAGTCTGACGACAGCCTGACATATCTAACCCCTGCTTATCATGGGAAAACTTATTCCAGGGCCTCTCTCGCAGTAAAGCCTTTATTTCCAAGGAGACTGACAATAGGCTGAAAACTTTTTCCAAATTGATACTTAATAGGATGTCTCTGAATAATGAGTAAATGCCATCAGCCAGTAGGATATCTTTTGGGAAACTGAATTATGTAAAGCGGACATAACGAGTTCTCCTCTGCCCATCAGCATGGCCTTTAGCTACGAGTCACTGTACGGAGCTCAAGAACACCCGTGTTATATTTGTGTCTAGGTCTTTTGTCCTACCACACTGGTCTACAGCCATGTGTAAAACAGTAGTGCGACTTTGTTGGGTTCTGTATGCAGTTTGCTATCAAACACACTCAGTTCAGGAGAAAGTGTGTTACCACTATCATTATTAATAGTCTTGGCTTTGCAGTAAATCTGAAACACGCAAGACAAAATTAACCCCATCTGAATGTCTTAGTCTGAGCTGGTTGTCTTCATCGCCAGTAGAAAGATGTAGGAATGTAGGGGTTGTTTCTTAAACTAGATCCAGTAAATCACTGTGAAAAAGCCTGTTTTCTCTCTACTGATTTACAGTGAGAATCCCAATGAGTAATTCAAACGTCCACAGGTCAGGGAAGACAAATCCCATCCTCTGTGTCTGGAAATAAACAGTTCCAGGCAAAACACAACCCTCTCATCAGGAGGTGGACTTCTCTGAAATCTGTGCCCCCCCAGTGTTCCCTTCCCCCTCTTAATCCATTCATAACGATAAAGCAATTCCCTTTGATCTTTCACAGAAATGGCAAGCACGTACAGCTTAGCACGTTACTTCTTTTCATGCCTAGAGTCATGCAGCCATTTCTCTGCTGGATCCAACCATGTCTGGGTGTGGTATGTGTTGAAACCTCCTACTTTATGGTGTCTTGACATAAACGGGATAATATTCAGCCCTGGCTCCATAGAGTAATGTGGAAGGCATTTGGCAGCGTTCCTAAATTCTTGCTGTTTAAACATGAGGAAGCAGATCACTTCTGCATACCAGCATTGATTTATAGAGACTGAAGGCCACGAGGAATCCTTCCGTTTAAACAAAGCAGGCGATACAAGAGAGAGTTTCTGCATTCCCAGTTATAGGTTCGAGCCCAGTCACCCTCACGCAGTAAAGGAAGCCACCAACCTGTCAAATACAGTAGTTGTTAAATATTGTTTAAAACATTTACTACTTCTTTCCTGAAGTCTTTCAGTGGCCCTCATGAAGGTACGCTCCTCTGCATTTCTCCGTGCTGAGTGTTTTAAAAGATTTTGGGTAACTTCACAAAGCCTTGGGTTTTGTTTTAATGCCTCCCAATTTCTCTTCCAATTCAAAGAACACAACCTTACTGTGTCATGAGACAGCAGGTGCATATTCACAATGGGAGAGACTCTCGGCAGCAGAAAAAGAAAAAAGTCACAGGCAGCACTCTCCCCCGTGATGAGAACACCTGAACACAATTTATTTTTAAGAGGCCTACGGCATCCTACTTCCCCTCAACAGCAGGCGCACTACAATACTGTTACTGTGTAATTAGAAGCTTTGTGGTTACGCTGTGTCAGCAGTGACACTAAGTTCCTGGAGAAGTGGATTTAAACTTCTGGGAGAACTCTTCCAGCACCTCCATTAGCTTCTCCTCATCCTCCGGTGGACTGTGGGTGCTTGCCAGGGGTAAGTGTGTAGGGACTGGTTGCCTGTCTGGAAGACGAAAAATGAAAAAATCCTTATGGGTATATTTAACTACCTCTTCTAGCACAAAGGAGATTTTTCTGCTAGGCTCTATACTGCCCAAATGTACCTCACGGTCTTGAAGCCAGGAAACTTACCTTCTAGGTATCTGTAAACAATGTCAGTTAAGCATATCTTCCAAACCAGAAATTAAACTAATTTCATTTGTATTCTGGAACTAGAGCGATTGTGCTTTAGCGCAATATGACTTAGACTGGGGAGCAAGACCTTACTTGCAGCTTGCTTTTTCAGCATGAGACAGGGTTTTTTCTTGCCTCCTGGATAATGTTTCTAGTGCTACACAAATTCCCCAGCTGGGACTTTGTAGTTTGGATTATACCTTAAAATGCTTACTTTCATCCTTAAAAATAAATGGTTAAATTCTAACTGCTAAAGAACTTATGCTAATCGCTCAATCACCATAAGTAACATGTATCCAACATAAAGATGTCTGACCAAATTTGCTGATTTTGATGCTTTGGTTGGTTTTACAAATCTCGTACTCCTCGCTCACTCTGTGTAAATATAGCTATATCACCATCCATTCTAAGGGATTTTTCTCTCCAAAAACACGGTATCTAGAGCCTGGGAACCTTATGGCAGTGCTCTCAGATGTCTATGAAGCAACCGTCAGAGCGCTGGTGCAGCACTGTTAGTCTGTTTTAGTAAGTCCAACTTTCACAGTAGCCAGCTGAGACTAAAAGAACAAGCTGTTGCAACACTGGGCAGCAGATTTCTCTGAAAACCTATCAGGCTGCCACCAGGCTGCCCAGGGGAGCAGAGATGTTTGCTCTCTTAAGAGCAAATGTTGTAACTGGCTGCACACACCACATAACCTCTCCTTACGGGAAACTGTGGAGAGAGAAACGTGCAGAGGCACGTTCCCTTCTCCATCACTGAATATGAACTGCTTCCTACCTAATTGTAGTGCTTCTAGTAGCCTGTGCTAAAGTTTGGGAACTATGTGTGAAGCCAAGTTCAGCATCACGGAGAAGATGCTTCTAGTCTTTGGAAAGCAGGACTCTGTCAAACATTTTTTACTTGTTTTGGCAGATGCAGAGAATTCTGGTTGTACAAGTCATGTTCTCACTTCCCATTTTTTTTTCCTAAGGAAAAAAAAGATTGCTGGCTTTGGTTTGCACTCAAAGGGAACAGAATAAAAGAGAACGGAAGAAATGGAGGGAAGGTGCGACTGATTCAGGAAATGGCCGTCTAGGACCAGAAGAGCAGGGTTTGTGGTAAAGTATTCCTGCACACAAAGCCCCGTTACTGAAAGGGCCTGAAAAGGGCCCATACTAAGCTGTGGCTTCCAAAGGGCAGTAGGAGAGAGAAATAACTGACTTCATCGCTATTTGATAAGCATGGGACATGGACACAGGACTTCTCTTGCAGCCTTAAGAGCAGTCATGTCGAGACCAAAGCTCTCAAAAGTAATTATCTATAGCTAAAAAGCCAAGGTGTGTTCCCTGTTTACTAAAGCTGGGGGTAGACAAAGGCCAAAGACAAAAGCCTGGGTGGAATTATGATCTAGAGCAAGGACAACTGAGCAGAAGCATTAGGACCAGAAGAAGGTGATAGGAATACGAAAAAGACAAAGCCTGGTTCTACAAAGACGACTGACCAGCTGGGATGTAGGTGCATGCATGCATGCACCACATGATGACATGAAAAAGGTCTGGTTAAGTATCTGTCAACCAACCCTGTGTGACTGTCTGGGAGGCGACAGAAGGGACAAAGTCAACCCAACTCCAGAAAAGTCTGAACTTCCTGCATGCTGTGCCAGAAATTCAGTGGATCAGGATTTGAGTGCCACATCCAAGAAAAGTACTGGGCTCCTGTAAACAATTACTGTGAGCTTTTCCTTTCTCCTACTGGACTAACCAGCATCACCATTAAGACATCTATGCTTCCAGCTGCTCCTACTAAGATGCCTGTCATTTGCCTGGGAGAAAAGAAAGGCTCTGCCCTATTTTTCCATTCCCTGTGCTTACAGTGCCAAAAACGCCACTGTGCTCAAGTCTCTGCCCAGCGTCAGAGAAAGGGGGAGTTGGCAGTTTTAACTAGCATGGAACGGTAGGAAGAGCCTGTCAAAGCAAAGCCAACCCCCAGTGCTCTGTGAGAAGGATGCTAGTTTCCCAGCATCATAAAAGATGCTGTTTGACTGCTGTGATTCACCTTCCCTTGGCACAGTCCTGAATACAGCCATTTTCATTAAAAAAAAACAACCACCAAACCCTCCCTAAAGAAATGCTTTGAAGTCTCTATCAGCTACTTTAGAGGACAAAAGCAGGAACATGACAACTTAACACGGTCGTTCCCTGGTTGCACGATGCTCACTTGAGCCTTTAGTCTTGGAAGGATTTTGAGAAATACTTTATCCTTTGAACAAGGGTTGCCTGGTCGAGCCTTCATCCCCTTCCAGGCCAGATCCTACAGTCCAGGCAGCTTAGGGATCTCCACTGCTATGCAACGTAAGACACTGCCGCCTTACCTTGGAAGAACAAGCCGCTCGGTAACTTTGTCGCTTCAGATGATACTGCCAACCATACAACAGTATCAGCTCCCTGGGCCTCTGTGCGCAGAGTATTCTTCATCTTCTGATAGAAATCTGGCATTGACGATCTCACAGCTAGAGAGAATAACAATGGAATGGTGGTCTGCCATGCAAGGCTTTTTTGATAAAAATAGAAGAGCAGCTTAAAATTGCCATTATGAGTGTAGGAAGAAGACAAGGCATCTCAGAGTTCATGAAAGAATAAGTATTTCCCCATAGCTAGGAGTACGATGACTTGTGGTATAATAGTGCTAAACTGCCAGATGATCCACCAGTTGTTTGTTTGGGTCAAATTACAGGGACAAAACTAGTAGGAGCTGAGAACAGGATCAGTGAGAGGTTCCTGAGCCAATTCCATTCTAAACTGCAAAGAAGTAAGACATGGGGGAAACAGAAATACCAAAACCTAGGTATTCTAACAGGATTTTTAGCTCTTATCTTCTCACCAGTTCTAGGAAACCAATTGCAGCATTGTATTTAGCAGACATGGGAAGGGCTACAGGTGTCGTCTGTCTGGACCTCTGTAAGGCCTTTGACACGGTCCCCCACAACATCCTTCTCTCTAAAATGGAGAGGTATGGATTTGATGGGTGGACTGTCCGGTGGGTGAGGAA
>NW_008794446.1:487739-494055 GCF_000699145.1 Aptenodytes forsteri
GCAGCCTATCAGTACTGAAAGGGGGCTTATAAAAAAGATGGTGGCAAACTTTTTAGCAGGGCTTGTTGCGATAGGACAAGGGGGAATGGCTTTAAACTAAAGGGGGGTAGACGTAGACTAGATAAAAGGCAGAAATTTTTTATGCTGAGGGTGGTAAAGCACTGGCACAGGTTGCCCAGAGCAGTGGTGGATGCCCCATCCCTGGAAACATTCCAGGTCAGGTTGGACGGGGCTCTGAGCAACCTGATCTAGTTGAAGATGTCCCTGCCCACGGCCTGGGGGTTGGATTAGATGACTTTTAGAGGTCCCTTCCAACCCAAACTATTCTATGATTTAAAAACTGTATGGTGAATAGTACCTAAGCCAACAACATAATACATGTTTAAACTCTGGATTCTTTTTATTTTGTCCAACAGGTGATGATTGAAGGCCCATCCCCTGCAGCTGTTTATTTTGGGGGGTTGGAGAGTCCTTGAACTTTAAGGTGGGATAACTTTATGCTCCATTAGGTTTGAAATCCACAAAGGATGTGCAAAAATAAACGTATTTTAAAGAAAAAGAAATACTAGGATATTTAGTTGGAAAGGGCAGTTTTCAAGCATAATGTAGACAGGGTAAATGCTTCTGTCATCAGAAGCAAATTTGGGAAACTGCATCCCTAGAAAAGACCTAGAGATCGGATTGCTAGTCTGCATCCCAAGCTTGGGCGTTAGGGGCTGGTAACATATTGCGGAACGCAACATGCATACTGGATAACCGATGCTGGCCCGCCTGCTGAGACACAATCACTGAAGAACAGCTGCAGCTCAGACAAAGGGCTGTCTGGCCAAACACGCTGCTTCTCGACAGCAGTAAATGTTTAGAGGACGAGCAGAGGAACAGGGCTTGCACAATGGTGCATGCTCCATTTTCCTATATGCCCTTGCAAATTCCCAACGTCTGCACATTGGTACCCACAGAAGCAAAAGCTCTTCTCTGTGTGTTTAACAGTCCCACTAAAAATGTAACTTAAAGGTTAGCTTAATGCACTATGGCTCTGCTGTGCATTTGTGTGGGGCTGGAACCATTCATTGCCCATTATTATTCTCTGACTATACACAGATAGCAGACACTGTGCAGAACCAAGTTACCAAGGGGGTACAAAACTACTTCAAGTACCAGTTTGGAGCCAAGAAATTACTGCACCTGTTGGAGAAATCTACCAGAACCTCTCATTTCTCTTTGCTTTTAGACTAAACCTGGAAAGAAAAAAAATATAGTCAGTGTCATGCAGGTATTACCTGGAGTGTCTGCCCAGCCGGGGTGCATAACAGAGAAATGGATGTTTCTGTGAGCTTTTGCCCATTGTTCTGTCAAGACAACTTGCTGTCTCTAGGATAGAGCAAAACCAGCCAGACTAGCATCAAGTTCAATAGCCTGTCCACCAAGTTAGTTCCCAGGGAGATAAACTACACCAAATATGCTGTAAATACCAGGGCATTTATGTATAGCCGAAATATACCCTTTCTCATCCTGATTGGGATTTATTGGATAATTTTGTCAGAGACCACCATGGTCATTGCAATCCATATCCTGGCCACAAGCTTACTTTTAAAGTGGTTAACACTGCTTTTATTGACCACGTCTACTTGCTGCAGACTGTAGGTAAGAACTAAGCAGGCAGAAAGGGTTTGTCAGCTAAAGACAGTTTTCCCCCTCAAGACTTAAATCAAATCAAATGGAAGTCTAGCCATACTCTCCGCACAAAATGGTATGCACTCATAAGTGCATGCCATCATACTCCTGAAGATTATAGCTCTGTACGGGTTGGATGCAGTGGGAAAGCAACAGTGAACAACAGGCTTTCTGCAAAGCAGATGGTATAAACTACCTAGCAAACAAGTGCTGGGCTTTGTTCTCAAAACCATGGACTGTACCTTGTTTTGTGCATACACCATAGTTCCATCAAATGTCCCATTTCCCGACTGCAAGTCAGATATGTTTAATTTTTGAACTAGCATGCCCCCCGAAGAGACAGTTATCTGTAATCAAATGAATGAAAAACAAATGAATGAAAAGCAAATGGATGAAAAACAAAACCAGGAATCCCCCACAATCGCACTCATGCATGTAATGTGGTCTTCAGGCCGTATTTTGAAGTCCCTAGGAGGAGGATTCCTCTGCATACTCTTCACGCTATGCTTGTGCTCATGTGTGGAGCATACCTGGAGATGAGGTGGAAGACATAGAATTTTTTTTAGAAAGTGATTTTCATTCAAAGTGGTGTTGACTCCATCAGGGAAAAGTCCCTAGGGAGGATTCCTCTGCATACTCTTCACGCTATGCTTGTGCTCATGTGTGGAGCATACCTGGAGATGAGGTGGAAGACATAGAATTTTTTTTAGAAAGTGATTTTCATTCAAAGTGGTGTTGACTCCATCAGGGAACTTTGTGCTTCTTCCTTTTGAAATGTAATTGGGAGAAAGAAAATAGCAGAATAGCACTATTTGTAGTTTATGTTTAGTATTTATAGAAGCTAATTAGAAAACAAGAGACACCATATAAAACTTGGGAAATCTCATTTAAAAAAATGTACCTGCTGTTCAGTTTTATACCAAGACCTACAAGGTTCTTTTAAGCCTATGCTCCTGTTACAGGTATTTTGCACTATGCTGCAAGAGATAACTTGCCCCAGGGAAAGTAAAAAGGGAAGTTTCCAAAGGAAGCGTTTTACTCTGCTTTCCAATGAAGGGTTGAGAGTAGCAGGCAGGAGCTTTGCCTTGGAGAAGGAGATTGCTGTTAGCAAAATCCAAGAGGATTCTACAGATGCTTACAGCATTATAACTAATCCTGCATTGCTAGCACAGTCAAAGAAATGCTGTCACAAACCAGAAGGTAAGAATAGTAAAACACCACTTTTCAACCGCATCGCAAACTCACCACTCTGGCATCAGCTTCTTTTTCCAGGAGGGGCAGCAGGGCAGTTGTCAGAATGTATGTACCTACAAGACAGATAGACACCAACATTAACTTTTCTTTTTAAAAAAGCTTTCTTCTCTCTCCATCCCCTATCACAAAATCTCTCTATTTCTGAAACTTCATCTGAATTTAATAATTTTCTTGCCGCTTTACCTGCAATACGCCTATTCAACTCATAGTGGTCCGCACTGCTGCATACTTCTCAAAAGGCACATCAGTTATTTTATAGACTTTTATGTTTATTGTACCTGTAGAGCAAACTGATCGCTACATTCCAGCCATGACTGTGAAAGCAAAATGGCTCAGGTATGGATTTCCTCGTGGGTGAGGTGATGCCAGTGAAGAAATAGGGAATGCATTTCCACTCCATGTGTGACACATATATACATATATGCCAGGTCACGAACAAGGGAAGAAAACTGTGCTTCACACTTGTGTTTCTTAGGCCCCTGCATATGCACTTAAGACTCATCCATTTTTACCTTCTCACTGTGAAATCACTCACGAGTACCCTGACACTTCTGATTTGTGTTGCACACAAAAACTGCCTCTTAAATCCCCAGTATGACTATTACAGAAGATAAGGAACCCTTGGGCAGGATTACGTGGGGAAACTGAACTGTGTCCTTCCCCACTTTAATCATGTTCATTTACCATAGATTTGTACACACCACACAAATATATTCCATTACAGCTGTTACCATGACCAGCAAAGTTTGTTATTCAAAACATTGTTCAACTGCTAGTGTGTTTGATTCAGACACACCTAGTGATGATTCACCCGCTCAAGTGCAACACAGGGATTTTTGTTTGGTTTTATCTCTTCAGAGATTTTTTTTTAATTTTTTCCCCCTTTAAACTGTATTTTTAAAAAATATTTAATTCAAAATCAATCTAGCCCCATTTAGTCTAGTGTTTCTTCATCGAGTGTAATACTTCCCTCTTGTCTCTTCACAAATGGCTCTAGTTCAACAATTCTATGTCAGCGACAAACGTATTTTTTTCCATGAGCTACCGAGGCAGTGTTTTTCACTAGACATGAAGACTTCAGCATGTGTCTTTATAACCTCTCTTCCACAGAGGCAATGAGATCACCCAGTTAAAATACAGCACGTTTATAAATATGCTACCAAAATCAAACAAGTTACATGCTTGGTGAACAAACTGTTCATTTCCCCCGTCAGTCACAGCAGTCTTCATTTTCTCTATATAATCAGAGGGACATCCATATGCACACAACGTATTTAAAACCCTGGCAAATCAAACAAAGCGAATGCATAGCAGATGAGTAAATGCAGCCTGTCTTCAGCAGAAAATGCAAGCAAAGGCAGTTGCCAGTGAATAACGAGAGCCTGTACGTCTCCCCTGGTAGTGGCGGGGAGACTGAACGATTACATCATTAGAACAAGAACTACCGCTGATTGTTATGGGAGACTGCCACGATGTAAAAAAAATAAAAATAACTTCAGTACAAGCTGAGCGCCTGGATTAAATTTTGATTTGCTATGGATTCTTCAAATGCAAAGTAACAGCATGTCTTGGTTAAATAAGCTGCATTTCCTAAAGGCAGAGCTGCAATGCACCAGCTATGAGGATGCTTGATTTTACTGTCCTGCAGATTAATGTAAACTTTTAAGGGGCTTCATATTGGCTTGTTAATTCTAAAGGGATGCAAAGATGAATGCACTAACATTGCCTCATTAACAACTGGGGTTTGTTTTGTTTTCCAGCTGGATGAGAGAAGTGTTCGATGCCAAAAATCCTGCTTATAGCAACTGCAGCTTGTCAGAAGTTTATGTGCTTATTTAAAACCACAAACTAATTGCAAAGCCAGCGTCTCCTCTCTTCCTCAAGTTTATTAAGAATTCAGTAAATCCCACAGAGCCAAAGCATTCAGTCGTCTTGTCCCGCAAAACCGCTTGCTCATTTGCTTTGAAACAGAGCACAAAAAGACCAGTTTTGACCCCAGCCTCCTATGGTAAGCACTAGTATCTCAAAACACACACACAGATGTGACACATCAGCCATTAAGACTGAAGCATTTCATTTCTCCCACTACTAAATATTTCACCAACTGTTGTCCCCCTTTTAAGTATCCAAACACAAACTCCTTAGTACTTTAACATATATACTTGGATATTATATGTTTTTATTTGCATAGGCTGGTCTGTCAGGCAAAACAGCCTGGACAAGAAATTTACTACAATAATAGTAGAATAGATATACCTTATTAATAAGGTGTATTGTTGTTTGGAATACACCATCATCAATTGAAACCCCACATTTTTATTCATGTAAGAGCTGGCACATAGTTTGATAGTACGTTCAAACAAATAGGAACAATGCTAGGTACAGCCAGTCTAGAGGCCTGGCACAGCTATGTGCCTCATGGCATGTGTTTTGCCAAGCACAGCTGTATTGCAGCATGCAGTAATACAGAAATGAATTTCTAAGTAAAAGGGGAAGCTGCAAATGAATGTATTGCCTGCCACAGTCCTTATAAAAACATGAATTGCATTAACAGTATAAAAACAAAAAAGGAAAATGTTCTTATTTTTAGTTAAAAAAAAACAAACAACAAAACACTGCAAGGAAAACCAAGACTGATTTTGGTAGAAGAAACTACATTCCCCTCTCCCCCCACTTATGGAAATCAAGACAATATCCAAATTGTATATCTTCTTGCTAATAATTGTTTATTAATATCAATGTACTGGACATCTGCCTTTCCAAAATGAACACTGCAGCATTCTAGTACATTTCCTTGACACAAAAATCATTTTTGTCTGTTAAAGGAGAAACCTCCTCCCACAGAGCTTAGTTAAAAATGTTAAAGCATATCAAATGTGATTAATGCTTAATTATCACTGTGTTCAAAGCGTACAGATTTTTCTAAGGTTTCTTTTTTTTTTTTTTTTTAATTGTTTAAAAGACCTAGAGAGAACACAAAGGTGTGTGGAGGGAAAGGCGATGATCAACAGTGATGTGCCTTACACCGAAAGCATTAAGCATTGGGTAAACTTGGTGATCCTGTCCCTCCTCTGAGAGGACCTTCGGGATTCTGCCAGAAACAAAAGGAAGACCTTTTTTCCCAGAGAACAAGAACTGCCACTACTCCTGGGTGATTCTGGAGAAAACATGTCCTTGTCTCAAGCAGATACTCTGTAAATGGAGATGCTCAGCCTTGAGGCCACCATGTTTCCTAATGCCTGTTCCCCAGCAGTTGTATCTATGGCAGAGGAGGAATCGAGAGCCCTCGGGGACACATAGAATAGTTTGGGTTGGAAGGGACCTCTAAAAGTCACCTAGTCCAACCCCCCTGCCGTGGGCATGGACATCTTCAACTAGATCAGGTTGC